>NC_134357.1:8919707-9121176 GCF_048569485.1 Anomaloglossus baeobatrachus | reverse complement strand
TATCTCTCTCCTGTATGTTGTCTATGGCCTTGGTCTTCAGCTCATGTTGTTGTCTCTGTATAGTAAACAGAAGTTTCCTGACACTGAGTCGATAATATTCCGCACACTATCCACCGCGGGGGGAGATAATAGTGATATATAGATGTGAATCGCCAATATTCTGTAAATCACTGGACGCTGACCCCTCGCCTCATACATAAGATTTACTCTGTGGAGACATTAATGGTCAGCGGCCGTGCTGTGCTATCCGGATAATGTGGGAACCGGGGGTCCTCGATATACAGGTTGTATATACAGGTGAGCCGGTGTCCTACAGAAGGGATGCAGGGAATTTCTGACTTTTGCATGTGCTGCACAATTATTACCAGCAGAGCGAAGGTTAATGGGTTGCTGATGTTGTGCGTCCAGTCTGAGAACGTCTCACATTCCATTCATAGACCGTGGGCTGAAGAGCTCGCATTCTCCTGGATGGGTATCAGGGCAGGGCTCTATAATGACGTCCGGTTCAGTGGCTGTTTATTACCTGAGTATCTTAGTGGTGATTATAGGCCGCGACACAGGAGAGACGGCCCGCAACAGTAAAAGGGAGATCACCGCCATCAGCACTCTACAGCACTCTACTGGCAGTGTATAGGCTGTGTATAGGGGTACAGCACTCTACTGGCAGTGTATAGGCTATGTATAGGGGTACAGCACTCTACTGGCAGTGTATAGGCTGTGTATAGGGGTACAGCACTCTACTGGCAGTGTATAAGCTGTGTATAGGGGCACAGCACTCTACAGGCAGTGTATAGGCTGTGTATAGGGGCACAGCACTCTACAGGCAGTGTATAAGCTGTGTATAGGGGTACAGCACTCTACAGGCAGTGTATAAGCTGTGTATAGGGGCACAGCACTCTACAGGCAGTGTATAAGCTTTGTATAGGGGTACAGCACTCTACAGGCAGTGTATAAGCTGTGTATGGGGGTACAGCACTCTACCGGCAGTGTATAGGCTGTGTATAGGGGTACAGCACTCTACAGGCAGTGTATAGGCTGTGTATAGGGGTACAGCACTCTACAGGCAGTGTATAAGCTGTGTATAGGGGTACACTACTCTACAGGCAGTATACAGGTTGTATATAGGGGTACAGCACTCTGCAGGCAGTATACAGGCTGTATATAGGGGTACAGCACTCTACAGGCAGTGTATAAGCTGTGTATAGGGGTACACTACTCTACAGGCAGTATACAGGTTGTATATAGGGGTACAGCACTCTGCAGGCAGTATACAGGCTGTATATAGGGGTACAGCACTCTACAGGCAGTGTATAAGCTGTGTGTATAGGGGTACAGCACTCTGCAGGCAGTATACAGGCTGTATATAGGGGTACAGCACTCTACAGGCAGTGTATAAGCTGTGTATAGGGGTACAGCACTCTACAGGCAGTGTATAAGCTGAGTATAGGGGCACAGCACTCTACAGGCAGTGTATAAGCTGTGTATAGGGGTACAGCACTCTACAGGCAGTGTACAGGCTGTGTATAGGGGTACAGCACTCTACAGGCAGTGTATAAGCTGTGTATAGGGGTACAGCACTCTAGAGGCAGTGTATAAGCTGTGTATAGGGGTACAGCACTCTACAGGCAGTGTATAATATGCATATAGGGGTACAGCATTCTAAAGGCAGTGTATAAGCTGTTTATAGGGGTACAGCACTCTATAGGCAGTGTATAAGCTGTGTATAGGAATACAGCACTCTACAGGCAGTGTATAAGCTGTGTATAGGGGCACAGAACTCTACAAGCAGTGTATAAGCTGTGTATAGGGGTACAGCACTCTACAGGCAGTGTATAAGCTGCGAATAGGAGCACAGCACTCTACAGGCAGTGTATAAGCTGTGTATAGGGGTACAGCACTCTACAGGCAGTGTATAAGCTGCGAATAGGAGCACAGCACTCTACAGGCAGTGTATAAGCTGTGTATAGGGGTACCGCACTCTACAGGCAGTGTATAAGCTGCGTATAGGAGCACAGCACTCTACAGGCAGTGTATAAGCTGTGTATAGGGGTACAGCCCTCTACAGGCAGTGCATAAGCTGTGTATAGGGGTACAGCACTCTACAGGCAGTGTATAAGCTGTGTATAGGGATACAGCACTCTACAGGCAGTGTATAAGCTGTGTATAGGGGTACAGCACTCTACAGGCAGTGTATAAGATGTATATAGGGGTACAGCACTCTACAGGCAGTGCATAAGCTGTGTATGGGGGTACAGCACTCTACAGGCAGTGTATAAGATGTATATAGGGGTACAGCACTCTACAGGCAGTGTGTAATATGTATATAGGGGTACAGCACTCTACAGGCAGTGTATAAGCTGTGTATAGGGGTACAGCACTCTACAGGCAGTGTATAAGATGTATATAGGGGTACAGCACTCTACAGGCAGTGTATAAGCTGTGTATGGGGGTACAGCACTCTACAGGCAGTGTATAAGATTTTTATAGGGGTACATCACTCTACAGGCAGTGTATAAGCTGTGTATGGGGGTACAGCACTCTACAGGCAGTATACAGGCTGTATATAGGGGTACAGCACTCTACTGGCAGTGTATAAGCTATATATAGGGGTACAGCACTCTTCAGGCAGTGTATAAGCTGTGTATGGGGGTACAGCACTCTACAGGCAGTATACAGGCTGTATATAGGGGTACAGCACTCTACTGGCAGTGTATAAGCTATATATAGGGGTACAGCACTCTACAGGCAGTGTATAAGCTGTGTATAGGGGTACAGGACTCTACAGGCAGTGTATAAGCTGTGTATAGTGGTACAGCACTCTACAGGCAGTGTATAGGCTGTGTATAGGGGTACAGCACTCTACAGGCAGTGTATAAGCTGTGTGTATATGGGTACAGCACTCTACAGGCAGTGTATAAGCTGTGTATAGGGGTACAGCATTCTACAGGCAGTGTATAAGCTGTGTATGGGGGTACAGCACTTTACAGGCAGTGCATAAGCTGTGTATAGGGGCACAGCACTCTACAGGCAGTGTATAAGCTGTTTATAGGGGTACAGCACTCTACAGGCAGTGTATAAGATGTATATAGGGGTACAGCACTCTACAGGCAGTGCATAAGCTGTGTATGGGGGCACAGCACTCTACAGGTAGTGTTTAAGATGTATATAGGGGTACAGCACTCTACAGGCAGTGTATAAGATTTTTATAGGGGTACAGCACTCTACAGGCAGTGTATAAGCTGTGTATGGGGGTACAGCACTCTACAGGCAGTGTATAAGCTGTGTATGGGGGTACAGCACTCTACAGGCAGTATATAAGCTGTGTATAGGGGTACAGCACTCTACAGGCAGTATACAGGCTGTATATAGGGGTACAGCACTCTACTGGCAGTGTATAAGCTATATATAGGGGTACAGCACTCTACAGGCAGTGTATAAGCTGTGTATAGTGGTACAGCACTCTACAGGCAGTGTATAGGCTGTGTATAGGGGTACAGCACTCTACAGGCAGTGTATAAGCTGTGTATAGGGGTACAGCACTCTACAGGCAGTGTATCAGCTGTGTATAGGGGTACAGCACTCTACAGGCAGTGTATAAGCTGTGTATAGGGGTACAGCACTCTAAAGGCAGTGTATAAGCTGTGTGTATATGGGTACAGCACTCTACAGGCAGTGTATAAGCTGTGTATAGGGGCACAGCACTCTACAGGCAGTGTATAAGCTATGTATAGGGGTACAGCACTCTACAGGCAGTGTATAAGCTCTGTATAGGGGCACATCACTCTACAGGCAGTGTATAAGCTGTGTATAGGGGTACAGCACTCTACAGGCAGTGTATAAGCTGTGTATAGGGGTACAGCACTCTAAAGGCAGTGTATAAGCTGTGTGTATATGGGTACAGCACTCTACAGGCAGTGTATAAGCTGTGTATAGGGGCACAGCACTCTACAGGCAGTGTATAAGCTGTGTATAGGGGCACAGCACTCTACAGGCAGTGTATAAGCTGTGTATAGGGGTACAGCACTCTACAGGCAGTGTATAAGCTGTGTATAGGGGTACAGCACTCTACAGGCAGTGTATAAGCTATGTATAGGGGCACATCACTCTACAGGCAGTGTATAAGCTGTGTATAGGGGTACAGCACTCTACAGGCAGTGTATAAGCTATGTATAGGGGCACATCACTCTACAGGCAGTGTATAAGCTGTGTATAGGGGTACAGCACTCTACATGCAGTGTATAAGCTGTTTATAGGGGTACAGCACTCTACAGGCAGTGTATAAGCTGTGTATAGGGGTACATCACTCTACAGGCAGTGTATAAGCTGTTTATAGGGGTACAGCACTCTAGAGGCAGTGTATAAGCTGTGTATAGGGGCACAGCACTCTACAGGCAGTGTATAAGCTGTTTATAGGGGTACAGCACTCTACAGGCAGTGTATAAGCTGTGTATAGGGGTACAGCACTCTACAGGCAGTGTATAAGCTGTATATAGGGGTACAGCACTCTACAGGCAGTGTATAAGATGTATATAGGGGTACAGCACTCTACAGGCAGTATACAGGCTGTATATAGGGGTACAGCACTCTACAGGCAGTGTATAAGCTGTGTATGGGGGTACAGCACTCTACAGGCAGTGTATAAGCTGTGTATAGGGGTACAGCACTCTACAGGCAGTGTATAAGAAGTATGTAGGGGTACAGCACTCTACTGGCAGTGTATAAGCTGTATATAGGGGTACAGCATTCTACAGGCAGTGAATAAGCTGTGTATAGGGGTACAGCACTCTACAGGCAGTAAATAAGCTGTGTATAGGGGTACAGCACTCTACAGGCAGTGTTTAAGCTGTGTATAGGGGTACAGCACTCTACAGGCAGTGTACAAGCTGTGTATACGGGTACAGCACTCTACAGGCAGTGTATAAGCTTTTTATGGGGGTGCAGCACTCTACAGGCAGTGTATAAGCTGTGTATAGGGGTACAGCACTCTACAGGCAGTGTATAAGAAGTATGTAGGGGTACAGCACTCTACAGACAGTATACAGGCTGTATATAGGGGTACAGCACTCTACAGGCAGTGTATAAGCTGTGTATAGGGGTACAGCATTCTACAGGCAGTGAATAAGCTGTGTATAGGGGTACAGCACTCTACAGGCAGTAAATACGCTGTGTATAGGGGTACAGCACTCTACAGGCAGTATATAAGCTGTGTATAGGGGTACAGCACTCTACAGGCAGTGTATAAGCTGTGTATAGGGGTACAGCACTCTACAGGCAGTGTATAAGCTGTGTATAGGGGTACAGCACTCTACAGGCAGTGTATAAGCTGTTTATAGGGGTACAGCACTCTACAGGCAGTGTATAAGCTGTGTATAGGGGTACAGCACTCTACAGGCAGTAAAGAAGCTGTGTATAGGGGTACAGCACTCTACAGGCAGTATATAAGCTGTGTATGGGGGTACAGCACTCTACAGGCAGTGTATAAGCTGTGTATAGGGGTACAGCACTCTACAGGCAGTGTATAAGCTGTGTATGGGGGTACAGCACTCTACAGGCAGTGTATAAGCTGTGTATAGGGGTACAGCACTCTACAGGCAGTAAAGAAGCTGTGTATAGGGGTACAGCACTCTACAGGCAGTATATAAGCTGTGTATGGGGGTACAGCACTCTACAGGCAGTGTATAAGCTGTTTATAGGGGTACAGCACTCTACAGGCAGTGTATAAGCTGTGTATAGGGGTACAGCACTCTACAGGCAGTAAAGAAGCTGTGTATAGGGGTACAGCACTCTACAGGCAGTATATAAGCTGTGTATGGGGGTACAGCACTTTACAGGCAGTGTATAAGATGTATATAGGGGTACAGCACTCTACAGGCAGTGTATAAGCTGTGTATGGGGGTACAGCACTCTACAGGCAGTGTATAAGATGTATATAGGGGTACAGCACTCTACAGGCAGTATACAGGCTGTATATAGGGGTACAGCACTCTACTGGCAGTGTATAATATGTATATAGGGGTACAGCACTCTACCAGGCAGTGTATAAGCTGTGTATAGGGGTACAGCACTCTACAGGCAGTGTATAAGCTGTGTAAAGGGGTACAGCACTCTACAGGCAGTGTATAAGCTGTGTATAGGGGTACAGCACTCTACAGGCAGTGTATAAGCTGTGTATGGGGGTACAGCACTCTACAGGCAGTGTATAAGCTGTGTATAGGGGTACAGCACTCTACAGGCAGTGAATAAGCTGTGTATAGGGGTACAGCACTCTACAGGAAGTGTATAATATGTATATAGGGGTACAGCACTCTATAGGCAGTGTATAAGCTGTGTATAGGGGTACAGCACTCTACAGGAAGTGTATAATATGTATATAGGGGTACAGCACTCTATAGGCAGTGTATAAGCTGTGTATAGGGGTACAGCACTCTACAGGAAGTGTATAATATGTATATAGGGGTGCAGCACTCTACAGGCAGTGGATAAGCTGTGTATAGGGGTACAGCACTACAGGCAGTGTATAATATGTATATAGGGGTACAGCACTCTATAGGCAGTGTATAAGCTCTGTATAGGGGTACAGCACTCTATAGGCAGTGTATAAGATGTATATAGGGGTACAGCACTCTACAGGCAGTGTAAAAGCTGTGTATAGGGGCACAGCACTCTACAAGCAGTGTATAATATGTATATATGGGTACAGCACTCTACAGGCAGTGTATAAGATGTATATAGGGGTACAGCACTCTACAGGCAGTGTATAAGCTGTGTATGGGGGGTACAGCACTCTACAGGCAGTGTATAAGATTTATATAGGGTACAGCACTCTACAGGCAGTGTATAAGATGTATATATGGGTACAGCACTCTACAGGCAGTGTATAAGCTGTGTATAGGGGTACAGCACTCTACAGGTAGTGTATAAGCTGTGTATAGGGGTACATCACTCGACAGGCAGTATACAGGCTTTATATAGGGGTACAGTACTTTATAGGCAGCATACAGGCTGTATATATAGGGGTAAAACACTCTCCAGACAGTATACAGGCTGTCTGTAGGGGTACAGCACTTCACATACAGTGTATAGGTTGTATATAGGGATACAGCACTGTACAGATATTATTCCGGCTGTATGTTATATAAGGTGAGATCACTCTACAAACACCAAAAAGGCTGTATATAGGAAGACAGCACTCTACAGTCACTATACAGGCTGTATATAGGGGCAAATCACTCTACATACAGTCTATAGGCTGTATATAGCAAAAAAGCACTCTACAGGCTACAGACTGTATACGGGTTGTACATAAGGGTATAGCACTTGATCTACAGCATACAGGCTGTATATAGGGGCACAGAACTCTACAGGCAGTATACAGGCTGTATATAGGGGTACAGCACTCTACAGACACTACTCAGGCTGTATATAGGGGCACCGCTCTCTACAAACCGTATACAGGCTGTATGTGGGGGAAGGCACTCTACTGACTGTATACAGGCGGCATATAGGGGTACAGCGCTCTACAGACAATATACAGCCTGCGGTTTACAGACACTATAGAGTCATTATAGAGATTGTATATAGGACACAGCACTCTACAGACAGATTACAGGCTGTATATAGGGGTAAACACTCTGCAGACAATATACATGATTTATATAAGGGTACAGCACTCTACAGGCTGTGAATAGGGGTACATCACTCTACAGATAGTATACAAGCTGTATATATTGGTTCAGCACACTACAGACAGTATAAAGGCTGTATATACGGGTGCAGTGTTTTACAAACATTCTGCATGCTATATATAGGGATTCGGCACTTTACAGACACTATACCGGCTGTATATAGGGGAACAGCACTCTACATACATTATACAGACAGTATTTAGGAGGTCAGCGCTCTATAGGCAGTTTACAGGCTGTATATCGAGGAGTATCACTCTACATACACTATAAAGGCTGTATATAGGGGTACCGTACTCTACAGACAGTATACAGGCTTTATATAGGGAAACCGCACTCTATAGACAGTTTACTGGCTGTGTAAAGTGGTGATGCATTTTATGAGAGTATGCAGGCTGTATACAGGGGCACAGCACTCTGAAGACTGTATACAGGCTTTTACAGGGAGTGCAGCACTCTACAGACAGTATGCAAGCTGTATCTTGGGGTTCATCACTCTACAGACAGTATTCAGGCTGTATATTATATAGGGTTACAACAATCTACAGACAGTATATATACTGTATATAAGGATACAACACTCTACAGGCTGTATACAGTGTGTCCACCCATATCCTGTCCCCCGCCATTAACTTGAGAATGGCAGCACCTATAGGCATAGAAGTGGTGTCTAGGTATAGTAAAGTAGCCATGTGCTATGCAATGAAACCACCTATATCGCCACCTGGTGGAAAACAACAGTTAGCATTTTTATCTCGAAAACGGAACGAGATAGAGAAAAAAAGTGAATTACAAAGTTGTAGGGCATCATCAATTCAATACGAACCGACACCTTGCATACAGAAATGCTATTATTAGAACGTGTAAAACTCACAAGGCTGCGGACGTGAAGCGATACCTCATGGAGACCTTCCTACAAGTCATTGGTTATGGTGACTGCGTGGAGTGGCCTCCGCTCACCTGACCTGACCCCATTGGACTTCTTTCTGTGAGGTCACATCAAACAGCAGGTGTATGCGACCCCTCCACCAACATTGCAGGACCTACGACCACGTATCGCAGATGCTTGTGCAAATGTGTCACCTACCATATTGCACAACGTGCAGCCAGATACAGTATGCTGTGCAGAGTCCAGATGTGCATTGCAGCTGACGGGGGCCACTTTGCGCATCAAAGTTACATGAGCGCCATATGCGTGACCAGCATTCAATGTTTTAGGGGGGTCATGGGTTTCATATCATAGCATTTCTGTATGCAAGGTGTCGATTCGTATTGAATTGATGATGCCCTGCAACTTTGTAATTCACTTTTTTTCTCTATCTCGTTCCGTTTTTGAGATAAAAATGTTAATTCCGTTGTTTTCCACCAGGTGGCGCTACAGGTGGTTTTATTGCGTAGCGCATGGCTACTTTACTGTACCTAGACACCACTTCTATGCCTATAGGAGCCGCCGTTCTCAAGTTAATGGCGCTGGACAGGATATGGGTGAACACACTGTATAAGGGTACAGCACTCTACAGACTTTATACGGACTGTATATAGGGGTACACCACTTTACAAACCATATACAGGCTGTATGTAGGGATACAGCACTCTACAGAGAGTATACAGGATGTATATAGGGATACAGCCCATTACAGACACTATACAGGCTGCACATAGGAGTACAGCACTCTTCAGACAGTATACATGCTGAATGTAAAGGTACCGCACTCTACAGCCAGTATACAGACTGTATGGCTTACAGCAATTTACAGACTGTATACAGGCCGTATATAATACAATTATAATCCTGATATCTTGGCTGATTTCTTTTGACTTCCCATGATGCTACACATAGAAGCCGTGTGTTTCAGGTGTGCATTAAATTACATCCACGGATGTGTCTCTAACTCAGATGTTGCCAATAATTAACTCAGATGTTGCCAAAAAACCTATCAGAAGCTTCCAAAGACATGACATCATTATATGGGCTGTCCAATATTATTGAAAGTAACAAAGGAGAGAGGGAGATGCGCTGAGTAATCACCTGATGAAGACAGCAGCCAGCTGTTGAAACGCGTAGTGGCCATTAGAGGGTTTATAAACTAAATAAAAGGTTTGTAATTTAGAATCCTCCCTGTCTTCCTGTTCCCTAGCGCTCCTATCTGACCGCTACTCTGTTATTTTCATAATAATATTGAAAGGCACAGTACTCTTAATGTATGGAAACTTTTGACTTTGCAGAAAGTAATAAAAATGCCTGAAAACATTCTCTCTCATTATTCTGCCATTTGGCAAATGTACTCATAATATAAAATGTTTATTGAGCCACAATACAAGCTGAATATTGGGGTTTAGGATTTATCTATATGCACTCCAATGAGGTTGGGTAGTCTCTTATAATCCATCATATCTTATTCAATTTTACTGACCCTTTTATTTTGCTTTGAAAAATCCTGTGTTTTGTTTTTTTTTTTAATTTTATTGAAATAGTTGCCTAATGAAGTGTTACCCATATATTATCATTTCTTATGGAGAAAGTAGTGGAGTAGATTTATATGGGATGTGGTGCCACCTGACTTTGGATCTTGGTCAGCCTTTGAATTTCAGGATTGTTTATGCTGTTAGGGTTATGTTTGACCCCATTACTGTTCCTAATTTTATAATCTTACTACACTGAAATATTCCCTTGTGTATAGGGGTACAGCATAATACTGACATTAAACAGGCTGTTTATAAGTGTACAAGCTTTGAATGGTGGTACAGCCCTATAGGGACATTCTGCAGACTGCATAATGAGATACAGCACTCTACAAACTTACAGGATTTATATAGGGTGCAGCACTCTGCAGACATGAAACGTGCTTTAAATAAGGCTACAGTACTTTCGGTACATTATACAGGCTGTAAATAGGGGTAGAGCAATCTACAGGCATTATGGAAGCTGTATATAGGGGTACAGTATTACAGATATACAGGATATATAGTCCTAACTGAAAGTGTTGGCACTCTTGAAATTGTTCCAGGAAATAAAGTATGTCTCAGAATATTATTGCAATTACACATGTTTTGTTATATACATGTTTATTTCCTTTGTGTGTATTGGAACATCAAACACAAAAAAAGAGGAAAAAAGGCTTATTGGATATAATTTCACACAAAAAACAAAAAAATGGGACGGTCAGAATTGTTGTCCCCTTTCCAAATTTGTGGGTAAACAACTTTGTTTGATGCTTGTTCAGACTCACCTGTGGCAAGTAACAGGTGTGGGCAATATGAAAATCACACCTCAAACCAGATAAAAAGGGGAGAAGTTGCCTCAATCTTTGCATTGTGTGTCTGTGTGTGCGACACTAAGCATGGAGAACAGAAAGAGGAGAAGAGAACTGTCTGAGGATGTGAGAACTAAAATTGTTGAAAAATATCAACAATCTCAAGGTTACACGTCCATCTCCAGAATTCTTGATGTTCTTTTGTTCACGGCATAACATAATGAAGAAGTTTACAACCCATTGCCCTGTAGCTAATCTCCTTGGATATGGATGGTAGAGAAAAACTGATGAAAGGTTGCAATGCAGGATAGTCCAGAGGGTCTAACAATAAAACCATAAAACATTTTGCTGCCCCCTGTAAGATTCCCACCTACATTAACAAAACAATATGTACCACATTTTTCAGACTATAAAACACACCCAGGTTTTAGTGGAAAATATGAAAAAAAAAATTAGAAGTAAAAAATGTGGTCATGATTCACTGTTATGGGGGAATCTACTGTTAACATTGTTATGGGGGTAATGTCCCCCAATTTTGTATAAATGTCCCCATCCTCCCATCCTGGTATATATGTCTTCCATCCTAGTATAGATGTCTCCATCCAAGTATATATATGATCCCCATCCTGGAGTATATGTCCTTCATCCTGCTATATATATATATATATATATATATCTCCATCCTGGTATATATGATACCCATCCTGGTGTATATGTCCTTCATACTGGTGTATATGTCCCCCATCATGGTATATATGATCCCCATCCTGATATATATATTTACCCCATCTGGTATGTATGGCAGCCATCCTGGTATATATGATGCCTATCCTAGTATATACTGTATGTCCCCCATCCTGGTATATCTGTCCCAAATCCTGGTATATTTATCCCACATCCTGGTAAATATGTTCCCATCCTGTTCCCAATCCTGGGCTCATCCTAATGTACTTATGTCCCTCATCCTGGTATATGTCCTCCATCTTGGTATATATGTTCCCCATCCTGGTATATATGTTCCCCATCCTGGTATATATGTTTCCCATCCTGGTATATGATCCTTATCCTGGGCCCATTCTGATGTAACAAAAGTGGTTACCCCTTCCTGATTTCTTATTCTTTTGCATGTTTGTCACACATAAATGTTTCCGATTGCCAAGTAAATTTCAATTTTAGACAAGGATAACACAAATAACACAAAATGCAGTTTATAAATGAATGTCTTTATTATTAAGGGAAAAGAAATCCAAACCAACAGGGTGTGAAATAGTGATTGCCTCCCCTTAAAACATGAATTATCTGTTGTTTATCACATCTTTGGGAAGCTGAGTTCAATTTCCTTAGTCAAATCCAGACCTGATTACTGCCACACCTGTTCTCAATCAAGAAATCACTTATATAGGACCTGCATGACAAAGCGAAGTAGACCAATAGATCATCAAAAGCTAGATATAATGCAGCGATCCAAAGAAATTCAGGAACAAATGAGAAACAAAATAATTGAGATCAGTCTGGAAAAAGTTCTAAAGCCATTTCTAAAGCTTTGGGATTTTAGCGAACCACAGTGGGACCCATTATCCACAAATGGTGAAAACATGGAACAGTGGTGAACCTTCCCAAAAGTGGCCGGCCGAACAAAATTACCCCAAGAGCGCAGTGATGACTCATTAAAGAGGTCACAAAAGGCCCTACAACAACATCCAAAGAACTGCAGACCCCACTTGCCTCAGTTAAGGTCAGTGTTCATGACTCCACCATAAGAAATATACTGGACAAAAATGGCCTCCATGGCAGAGTTCGAAGATGAAAACCACTGCTGAACAAGAAAGAACATAAAGGCTCTTCTCAATTTTGCCAGAAAACATCTTGATGAACTCTAACGCTTTTTGGAGAATAATCTGTGGGCTGACAAGACAAAAGTTAAACTTTTTGGAAGGTGAGTGTCCCATTACATCTGGTGTAGAAGTACCACAAATTTCAGAAAAGGAACATCATACCCACAGTAACATATGGTGGTGGTAGTGTGATGGTCTGGGGCTGTTTTGTTGCTCAGGACTTGCTGTGGTAAATGGAACCATGAATTCTGCTTAATCCTATTGAGATGCTGCGTGACCTTAAGTAGACGGTTTATGCTCAGAAACTCTCCAATGTGGCTGAATTACAACAATTCTGCAAAGATAAGTGGCCAAAATATCTCCAGAGCATTGTAAAAGACTTATTGCCAGTTATCGGAAACGCTTGATTGCAGTTGTTGCTGCTAAGAGCTGCCCAACTAGTTATTAGGTTTACGGGGCAATCACTTTCACACAGGGTCCTGTAGGTTTGGATTTCTTTTCCTCTTTTGTGTTACTTGTGTTATCTTTGTCTAATATTTACATTTGTTTGTTGATCTGAAACATTTAAGTGTGAGAAAAGTGCAAAAGAATATTAAATCAGGAAGGGGGCAAATACTTTTTCACACCACTGTGTATGTTCACTTATCCTGGGCAACATCCATTCCTAGTATATATGTGCCACATCCTGGGCCCATCCTGATATATACCGTGTTTTTCCAAAAATAAGGCAGTCTTATACTTCTTTTGCCCTGAAAAAAAGCACTAGAGCTTATTTTTGGGTAGGTCTTATTTTTGGGGAAACTTGGTTGGGGGTAAGTTTACCCCCCCTTCCCAGGAGAATCATACTTACCCGACCCCGGATGCCTGCTTGGCTCCCAGGTCCTCCTGCGATCTTCGGCAGGTGCTCCCAGCAGCTATGCTCCACGCAGTCCTCCCCTGCTTCTGGCCAACACTCACATATATCAGATCGCACACAAACACTCATACACATTTGACATTTTGAGTGCTCCAAAATTGAGAGGATGACTGAGATACCATGGATGGAAAATGGGTTCTGCCATAAAGGCATGTCCGCTGAAATATGAGTAAAATTTGACGCTGATCCCGCCTGTCTCCCGACTAACTGCCCCAATTTGAGTATAGGCAACATTTTGGGAATATCAAGCTCCAAAAATCCTAGTAGACATCTATTGTTTGCCGCCTCCACCAAGAGACTCTCTGAATATGACAGTTGAGAATTCGGCATCCAACTGCTTAGTGCCTTTAGATGGACTGCTATGTAATAAAGAAAAAATCTGGTAAAGCTGAACCCCCGAGCTTTCTGGGGTTTTGAAGGGTAGATAATTTAAGTTTGGGCCGAGAACTACCCCACACAAATGAAGCCATTAGCGAGTTAAGTGTTGTAAAGAAGGTATCCATCCACATGTGAATATAATGCAACAATATGGAGGAGACCTAGGAGGACTCCACTGCTGACACGAAGACATAAAAAAGCTACTCTGCAATTTTCCCAAATGCATCTGAGTAACCAAAATCCTTCTGGGAAAGCGTCTTGTGGACAGATGAGACCAAGATAGAGCTTTTTGGTAAAGCGCATCATTCTACTGTTTACTGAAAACAGAATGAGGCTACAAAGAAAAAAAACACAGCACCTACAGGCACCTATGGTGGAGGTCAGAGATGTTTCAGTTGTTTTTCTGCCTCTGGCACTGGGGGTCCTGACTGTATGCAAGACATCATGAAATCTGAAGATTACCAAAGAATTCCTTGTGGCAATGTAGAGCCCAGTGTCAGAAAGCTGGGGGTGCGTCCTAGGTCAAGGGTCCTGCAGCAGGACAATGACCCCAAACACTTCAAGAAGCCCCAGAAATATATGAAAACAAAGCGCTGGAGTGTTCGATGAGTCCGGATCTAAATCCCATTGACTCCTGTGGAGAGATCTTAAAATTGGGAGAAGACTCCTTCAGATATGAGAGACCTGTAGACATTTATACAAAAGAGTCCGAGATTCCAGGTGAGAGGAGGAAGAAGCTGTGGACGGGGAGAGGAGGCGACTGATGGAAGGGATTTATTCCAGTGGGCGAGAAACCAAATATTAACTTGAGGTGGACAATAATTGTGTCTGGCCCATTTTTGAGGCCTTGTGTGAAAGTTTAATACACACAAAGGAAATAAACATGTGTATAATAAAACATGTAATTGCAATAATTTTCTCGGATAAATACCGTACTACCGTTTTCTGGAACAATTTCAACACTTTCGGCCATGACTGTGTATTATATATATATTTGTGTGTGTATATATATATATAAATGTATGTGTGTAGGGGTGCTCTACTGTAAAGACATTTCATGAGCAATTTATTAGGCCCCATCATAATTTTTTAGGCTATATGCATGGCTACAGCTTCCTGCACAGCATTAGAATTTGTGTATATAATAGTGAGACCTACCGGGCTATTATTGGATTTCAGATTTAAGAGAGAGAAGCAGATTTACCAAAGTTTATTGTTTCCACTGGGACTATTAATATTTTTACTATATAATATATATTGTGTGTGTGTTAACGCTAGTTGATATATATGTGACTGGTCATGTACGGTGATCTGCTGCTGATTGTGTAAATTATGAATTTATCTGTATTACATCATGGACTGCAGGTTTCTGGTATATTTTTGGTGGAATGGCACATTTGTGTAATATTCTAACGTGTATCTATGTGTACGCCGCCACGTTTGAGGAGTCTGTTTTCATCCATCTTAGCTGCTGAAATTTGATTGAACCCCTTTAACTTTCTGTTTTGCATTGAAGAATCCGGTATCACGTATTTTATAGCGATAGCAGTTTTCCTAATGAACTAAGTTCATTCATCTATTATAGTTTGTTATGGAGGAAATGTCAACATTATATGTGATGTGATGCATGAAACAACCTGTAGGGGCACCTGACTTTGGATCTAGGTTGTACTCTCTGAATTGCCGATGCTGTTGGGGTTACGTTTGACCCCATTACTGTTCCTTATTTTGTAAAATATCTGTGGTATATTATCTAATACATATTACAGTCTATTAAGTAGTGTTATATTGTTTTATGTGCAGATATATCCAAGTTTTGATATAGTTTTGTCCTAAAACAATATGATTAGTGAGATATCTTAAATTTTGGATAAGTACTTTTTAGGCCACTCCTTGGATACCTTTCGCTTAATTGTTGCCCTTCAATAAGAATTCTAATTGAAATAGATAGAAAATCACTGAAAACATATAGTAAGTACCAGTTTTATCAGGCTTATTGAGAGATATTTTGCAGAGTCAGGAGGGATGTTATTTAGTCCTTCACAACATTAGTGTCTTTTATTGTGGTTCCTCTTGTTTGACACACAATAGGTCGGACCTGATGGAATTTTGTCTTTTTTTTCCAACCTGTTATAAAAAGTATCGATGTACAGAGAACCCATAAAATATTTTTTATATGTGACCAGACGCTCACTTTTCCGGTTGTGTCTCAATTTCCACCGCACATTGTTTAATGTAGAGCTATATGTATATTTCCTTTTTACATTATTTTTTGCTTCTGCCTTCCTTCTACCTTCGCCAGCTCATTGTAATAAAGATTGTTAGATATCATTACGTTCCATATATCCTATATTTGCTCTTTAAAACTGATACATTTTTCCTGGTCATCACCATGCTTCTACATGATCCTAAAATAACCAAATTAACTGTGGGGTATCACGTGATAACACAGGTGACCCGCGGTCACATGACCATTATTATTCATTTATAGAGCAGCATTGATTCCTGGAGCTGTCCATGAGGAAGTGACATACAAAATACAGATAGAAATGACAGTAGACAAACTAAGAATGACAGATGGGTACAGAGGGGAGAGGGTCCGGCCCCCGGAGGCTTACCGTCCAATATGGTGCACACCAGGTGTTGGCGCATTACACACCTGCGGCATACATTGCTGGGCTCGGGCTACGGATCCTTACATTCTCAGTAGATCCTCTGGGGGCGCCGCGGATCTAAATTATTCATGTTTGCTAATTTCCTTTTACTGCTGATTAGAAGGACCAGAAGCAAATACTGGAATGGTGGAGCAATGGAAACAAAAATGATCAGAATACAAAACGGTTTTATCAAGACTGATAGAGGAGCGACTGCCCAAATCACTGACCCCTGACGGATGTTTATGTTTATATTTATTTTTGCATTAATATTTTACTTATTATGTAATCTGAAGACTACAATTGGACATTTTTCAACATTTTTAAAAAATATTACAATGGAATTCTCATTATTTATTGATTCTAAATTATTAATATTCATGGTCAATTATTATTTATTTATATGCAATGATCCATGCGCTAATATTACAATTAATCACGTCTCCAAATCCCGCTTTTTGCAGAATTGCATACTTATTTTATATATAGAAGAAGTTCTTTTTCTCACACCATAGTCGCCCGGCTTTGCAGCCCCGGCCAGTGTACAATGACACCCATTGTATTTATAGCTGAAGTCATGGACAAGAGCTCAGGAGATTTTAAGACGTCTCAAGGGAAGAAGAGGAACCTTAACGGGCAGATCCTCGTGTCTCTGATTGTGGAAGAGAACAATAAATCGTGATGTAATAAGCATTTAACTCTTGTCAGGTCGCGCCGCCGGTCCCTGGGTATTAATACAAGCTGCTTATGGAAATGAGGCGATATCGAGGCTGTAATCTGCTCCGCCATTACTACGAGAGCGTCTTTATCTGCCGGACACATAATCTGGTTAAATGTTCTGTCTTGTAAAACTCCGGCTCAATTCCACCTTGGGGAATATGGATTTTTG
The DNA here is from genome assembly GCF_048569485.1 of Anomaloglossus baeobatrachus. NCBI lineage: Eukaryota > Metazoa > Chordata > Amphibia > Anura > Aromobatidae > Anomaloglossus > Anomaloglossus baeobatrachus. The sequence goes on along the minus strand of NC_134357.1, from coordinate 9,103,568 downwards.
GTCTGAGTGGTTCCCATGTCGGGAATCCGTGCAGCGTTTTTGTGGATGAAAGCGTGAACCTGGCCCCGGTGCACAGGTCCCAGTGTTTACTGGGGAGGCGTCTATACGGAGAGTGGATGTTGTGACTCCTCGCCGCTCTATTCCCCGGGCTCACCGCCATTTAGTTTTTTTGTGATAAAAGTCTTTGGGAAGTGAATGGCGGGCGAAACAAGATCTCGTCAATGTCACGGAATATACAAGGAAGGTCCTTAGATCCCGGCTGTATAAAGGGGGCTGCTGACTCCGAGAGTGAGATACAGTGTGCGTTAACAAATCCGGAGGTTGTGCGGGGTTGGCCTCGGACGCTATTAAAGGCAGGGTGCCCCGCTGCGCCGACTTGCATCACAAAAGGGTGTGAATCGGAGGGAGTCAGAGAAGAGGGTGGAGGGGCTCGTGCCTCAGCATGCCATTCCTTTATGCCATCACAGGAGAAAATTGCTAGGGGAGAAGAGGAGGTGGGTCCTGTCATAGGGAGAAAGGAACCAACATTTCGATACTGTGAGATCCCTGTCCTCCAAAAAGAAATAGAAAGGACTTCATGAAGAACACAGATAAATGGGCCCCGGCACATTCCCATCTAGAACAACACCGGACGAGGCAAAGACAAGACACATTCTTGAAACATTTTAGAAGTAAAAAGTTAAAGTATATAATAGGAGGTTGCGAAATGCACAATAAATATCAACTATTATATGGAATGAAAAGTTTTAGGTTTTTTTTGCAGTTGTGAAGTTGTGTGTTTCAGTTAATAATCGCTGCTTTTATTGCATAAATCATTAAAAAAAAGATATGGGAACAATAATACAACATGTGACATTACAATGCTCCAGAAAACTTCTGTTCACTTCCACTTGTCAGACTAATATGAAAGGGCTTTAAAAAAGTTTCATTATTTTTGGCAATGGTGAACTGTGTGTAATGCAGGAAATGTATCTTCTTTGGCCGTTTAGTCAAACTGGAGCCCATCACAGCCTGGACAGACAATAAAAGAATTAATTGTCCCTTTCCTGAGCTTCGTTACAAATTAACACTAAAGGCCCCATTCATTATTGCTTTTGTTTACTTTTTGTTTTTACTTTCAGTTTTTTTTGTTTTGCACCAGATTTTTCTTTAAGTTTCACCTATTTTGAGGTCTATTTTCCTCTTATTCGTTTGTCTTTTCCTCCTCGTTGTTGTTGCGTTTTTTGTAATTTAGCTGTTTGTGGTGAGTTATTTGTGGCTTTTTAAAAAAAGTCATGAAATTGTTGAGCAAATCTTCTCCCGTTATGTGATTATTTTATATACTAGAAAATGTTGTGCCAAGGTTACAGTTATGTGCAACATTTTAACAGATTGTGCAACTTTTTGCTTTAAAAAATAGCAAAGGAGGTAAAAGTCCAAAGTAAAGTGCAATTTCGATTTTGCATAAAATTCATGAACCATTTTTGAGGAAAAGAACATGAAAAATTGCAACAAATATTACAAGAAAAAAAGAGAAGTAACTTAAAACCCCCCAAAAATAATGAGCAGAAAAAAAGGTTTACCTACGAATAAGGACATGTTTTTAACCTCCTGTCCGAAACGCGTAAGGATATTAGGATACCCCTTTCCCCCCTTTTGCGGTTTTCATATTTTTAACTTATCGTATATGTCTTAATAAATTTTTGATTTTTATATAAAATAATTTTTGGTGCTGGATTCCATTTTTCCCTGCCCCCTTCCTCCCCTCATTGACTTACCAAAAATAATGAACCTGCCTCAATATGTCCATTAGCTTTAGCCAGGAGTGAGGATGACTTGGGTGATGGAAGCAGCAAATCTGGGAACCAACAGCAAATTGTCTGTACTAGGGGAGCAGCAGGGGCCGCAGGGGAGACTAGGTACTTCCTGCAAGGAGAGTTGGGTACAATTTTGATACATTTGCCCCATTTTTCTGGACAGATACATTGTTGCATTCATGCCTTTTTCTATTTAGTTTTTGGTGTTTTTCACTTTTTTTTCATTTGTTCTCCTTATTCTTCTTTTCATTTGCATCTTTTCTAAATACTATATATATTTATATATATGTTTATCTGCTGTTTTTTGTGTTTGTCATCGTGGCGGGGTCTCTAGGTGTTTTTTTTACTTATTCATCAATTGCAACTTTTTAAATTTCCCCCCATATTTTTGTAAAAATGATTTTAGATATACCTGATTTTTTTTTTCACAAATTTTGCAACTTTTTAGTGGAATTTTCAAGTTTAAACTAAAGAAAAGAGAATAGGGAAATTTTAGTTCTGCACGAAACATGCGCCATTTAGAAGAATTGGAAGCAAAAACGGTCAGGAACTACCACAAGGAAAGAAAATAAAAGCTAATCATGAATCAGGGCAGTGACTTTTATTTTCCGCACTTTATTCATTATTTAATTTGCGTTACTTTTACTTTGGACTTTTTTGCTGTTGTTCGGCACGATGAGCGCAGTTTCCCTTTTCCAGATGAGTCCGTCCAATAAATTGTTTGCAAGTTTTTAAATATCACAACATTTTTTGCACAAGAGGAACGTACGGTAATCCAAGGGTGGAATCTAAAATCTAATTTTTATTTTTGCATCAATAAAGTAAAAAGATTAAAAAAAAGTGACTGATTTTGCACAAAATTCATCATCCCGCATGTGATATTTTGAAGAATTTTGTACAAAAACCAACAATGAAGACCACAAGACAAAAAACAAAGGTCACCTAAAAAATAGATAAATCGGGAAATAATGAATGGGGGTCTTTGTTGTTTGTGCTTCCGGGGTGAAGACTGATGGGGTCGGGATCTGTAGCAGAATAGGAAGAAGATGGGGAAATATTTACCTGGAACATCGTATAAAACTGAGAGAAGCGACACAAAGTATTGTGATAATAATAATATTGTGACTCCTGATCTATTGACATCTTTAAGTTGGAAAGCTGGGCGACAACCAATATGGCCACTACTCACTCAGCTTTCCCAGACTCCTCAGTCTTACCCTCCGTGCTCATATTACAACTGTCAAATATTATTTTTTTCCATGTTTTTAAAAGCTAAATGTTTACTGCACCCAACTTTTCCAGAAACAGGAAATCTCTGATTGTGGGGAAATGATCTTTAATGTTGGCACTTTAATACTCCATCTTTTTTTGTCGAACTGTTTGTATTAAATGTGATTTCTTCTTGTGTCTCCGCAGTCTAATAAAGTGCCAGTAGTACAACACCCTCATCATGTCCACCCTCTCACACCGCTTATCACCTACAGTAATGAGCACTTTACCCCTGGGAACCCCCCACCGCACTTACAGGCCGATGTGGACCCCAAAACAGGTACGTTCTCCTCTGTGTGACCAGATTCACCCTGTAATTTGCTTTAATGCTATTTGGATCTCCCCCCATACATCCCTTCACCACTTTTAGAGGGTCTTCCGAAGGGGCTCGGATATTTGGGCATTTTACTGGCCGTTTTCTACTGTGACCAGATTCACCCTGTAATTTGCTATAATGCTATTTGGGTCTCCCCATACATCCCTTTACCACTTTTAGAGGGTCTTCCGGAGGGGCTCGGATATTTGGGCATTTTACTGGCCGTTTTTTACTGTGACCAGATTCACCCTGTAATTTGCTATAATGCTATTTGGGTCTCCCCATACATCCCTTTACCACTTTTAGAGGATCTTCCGGAGGGGCTCGGATATTTGGGCATTTTACTGGCCACTTTCTTCCTGCATGATTCCGGTGCACCCATCACTGGGTCCTTCGCCTTCCATGATCATGTGACAGGATATGAGACATTGTTACTTTTTCTCCTTTATTTTGAAACATTCTTTCCTGTGTTATGTTCCGTCTTAAAGGCGCAGGCACAGAGGGAATTCAGCAGGTGTAACGTGTTCTCCTCCCTCTCTCCGTTCATGTCTCGGCTCGAGAGTTTTACAAATGATGTTTTTAGCGGCGGATTCGAGCGTCCACCTGTCTTTTGTGCTGGCGGTGATCATTTATTTATGATTTTTAGCCGTCTCCTCCTTCCTCCCTGTTTTACATCTCTTCTCCCCGCAGCTGTGTCTGTTTTATTCATTCATTATCGCGAACGGCAGAGAAATGACCTCACAGGGAAAAGTGTAAGAGCAGGTTGTAGCCGATCATTAGGACATGGAGGACTCCGGGACATTTGCCCACTGCTCCACCTGTAGAAGAGCGGTTTAGTGCATTTGCCATAAGGAAAGGATTTTGCTGAAAGTGAAGACTAATCCTGAATCTCTACAGAAAACAATCGCTGAAGTAGTAATCCCTCCAACACGATGTGGACGAGTTCGAGGCATATTCCAATGCAACACAATCTCCAAAACTTTCCTGATAACATCTAAGAGACTGATATTTCGGCGATTGTCTGAGACTACGACTTCCAGGACATTCTGGGGTTACTAGTTCTTCAGTAGCAGGCCCTGATTGAATCCATTCATGAGACTCTTTGGACGATCCTATGCGCCTAATAGACACGGGTCATGGTGGACGGAGGATGGTAACATCAGAGCTGTCTGTCCTGGCTGCAAAAACCCGGCACTATGGGGCCCATTTTAGTTTTTTTTTTTAGCTTATACATGACTTTTACTATTAGATTTCTTCTTCTTTCTTTACATATTCTGTTTCTATTTGTCAGTTTCTAATTCTTGGTTTCATTTTCCTTGTTGTTAATTCTGTTTTTTTATCTCTCCAGGAATCCCTCGGCCTCCTCACCCTCCAGACATATCACCCTATTACCCTTTATCACCGGGCACCGTAGGACAGATCCCCCATCCGCTAGGATGGTTAGTACCACAGTAAGCAGTTCCAGTGTTTTTACCATTTTTTTTTATTATTTTACATTTCAATGTAAAGTGAATCTGATGAATGAAGTATCCTAAGTCACCTTAAAGAAGACCTGCCGCCAGGTCAAAAATGGGCAGTTTTTGCTTTCTTATTTTATTACTGCTGCTCTCCTGAATTTTCTGGTTGTTTTTTTTTCTTTAAATCGGCCATATGGATCCAGAGATACAACCATTTTATTAGTGATGTTTGTTAATATCTTTAGTAAGCAGGTGTGGCCAGTGGGATCCTCAGGGGCGTGTCTCCACACTGCATACTTGCTCTATGAGCCACACCCCTTTGTCAATAGCACTGAGTAAACAGCTCATACCTCAGGAACTATACGGTGGATTTTAAAAAAACGAAAAGCAGAAAATTCAGGAGACCAACAGGAATAAAATAAGAGCAAAAGCAGCCCACTTTTCACCTGGTAACAGGTTTTCTTTAATGTAGGTGGGGGGGTCTCTATATGTGGTACTGTCCCCTCATATCCAATAAAAGCAGTATAATGGCAATCTTGGGAATTGCCTGCATAGTTTTTGGGCACTCAATCTTTGATAAACCCCCTGTGTCCTGAACATGCAGAGTTTGGGGTGGGGGAGGGCTCAATCTGTGATGAAGCCCCTGTGTCCTGAACATGCAGAGTTTTTGGGGGGCTCAATCTGTGATGAACCCACTGAGTCCTGAACATGCAAAGTTTTTGGGGGGATCAATCTGTGTTGAACCCCCCTGTGTACTGAACATGCAGAAATTTTGGGGGGCTCAATCTGTGATGAACCAACCTGTGTCCTGAACATGCAGAGTTTTTGGGGGGCTCAATCTGTGATTTATATTACTTATTGGGTACAGCCTCCCACTATCTGAGCACAATGGATCTATCGCATATTTACTTTATGGGGTTCTGACACTCCATTTTTTATGAATATCAAAGACCTGCAGATCTTTTTGTATTTTGTGGAGCCTTTCCTCGTGTTTCTGATGGAATAAATAAAAGTGTAGAGAGAACAAGTTGCAAAAATGTGACAATAAAGTAAGTCTCCCCTCCCCCGCCCGCTCCTCGCAGTCATTACGCAGTCTCTGTCTTCTTGCGGTTAAGGGACCAATAATTTATTCAGAAACGACTGAGTCTTTCTCAAGATCTCCCCCAGTGCAGGTTGTTGTAATCATTAATTATTGTAACGAGCGGTGACTGGCGATTGGTTGCCCACAATAGTATTTGGGGACTTTCCCCCGGTAAATCTTGTCAAGTCTCATTAATGTGACAAAAGGCTACAAATTAAGATCTGTTAATTTAATGTTTTCTCACCAAGATCTAAATAGCGGAAGGGACCCGGCGCGCCGCTAGACGCCTTTGATTCCCTGCACTTTATTTTGGTATAAATTTCCATTCATTATTATTTTCTTTGCATGCGTAGCCCTCAATTAGTGTGATGGCTCCATTAAAGAAGCAAAGGCTTCGCCTTTAATTATCACAACAAAACACCTCGTTCCAGCCCGGAGAGAGGCCCTATATTGACATAAGCTGAGGTTAGAAAATTTAATTAGCCGCCCGTATCAAATTTATGGCATTCATATTGTCGGCTTTGATCTGCGCCGAACAATCCCCAAGATTTTTGTCTTGATTAGATGAGAATGCTGGAATGTAATTTATTTATTTTCACCTATTATACTCAATTTCTCCACTTTTTCTTTTCCCCCCTTTCAAGGCAAGGTCAGCCGGTGTACCCGATCACAACCGGGGGCTTCCGACATCCCTACCCCACCGCACTCACCGTCAATGCTTCCATGTCAAGGTGAGCGCTCAATAGCCGCAAACATAAAATCTGGGACAGGTCATAGGGCAAAAGCACAGAAACCAAATGGGGACCCAATATATCGGCCCATATTGGTGATTGTTTACATAACTAAGAACTTAAAAATATAGAAAGATAGATAGATAATAGATATGTAATAGACAGATGATAGATAGATAATAAATAGATGATAGATAGATAATGGATAATAGATATATAATAGATAGATAATAGATGATAGGTAGATAATAGATAGATAGATAATAGAGGGATAGATAGATAATAGATAGATAATAGATATATAATAGATAGATAGATAATAGATAGATAATAGATATATAATAGATAGATAATAGATAGATGATAGATAATAGATAGATAGATGATAGATAATAGATAGATAATAGATAATAGATAGATAATAGATAATACATAGAAAATAGATGATAGATAATAGATAGATAATAGATCGATAATAGATAAATAGATAATAGATAGATAATAGATCATGTTCTATATTATCTGTATTTTGTTGTATATTTCATATATTGTATATTTTATAATGATGGTACTTACATTGGGCATATATATGTATAATTATCAGTATTTCTTGTAGATTTCATATTGTATATTCTATACTTACGGTATTTACATTGGACATATATATGTATATATTATCTGTATTTTATTGTATCTATATTATATTATGTATCCTTATTCTATATATGACACAGTCCAGACTCTGTATATATCACGTTATCCGCTGTTATGTATTTTCCTCTGTGTTATTCTATATATGACTCAGATCAGATACTGTATATTTGGGTACGGTTCCACTTGCGTATGACTAGCGCGAGTCTCACATCGGTATCACCCGGCACAGCCGCACACTCTCTGACAGGAGCTGGTCGGCTGCATATATTTCTATGCAGCTGAGACCCTCCTGTCCGGAGAGCAGCAGGCCGTGCCGAGTGATACCAATGTGACACTTGCACGAGTCATACGCAAGTGGGAACCATACCCTATCATGTATTATCGTCTCCCGCTGACGCTTTGTAACAACAGTGACACCTTCAGGTTGAAACATGAATTACTCTCTCTAGTTGTCAGGTCGCGCATACTATTTCCATTTGTTTTTTTCTGATTTCAGTAGCAGCAAAATGAAAAAAGTTGTAAAATAATTTCAGTCAAAGTCACTGCAGTTTCCCCACATTTGTGGATATTGGGATGTGATTTAGTCTTGGAGTTTGTATATAGCAGTATTTATCCTTGTCATAGAGATACATGGTTTGAGAAAGGTCTGCACTTTTTAACTGAAACGCGTCACACTGTATCATATATTGTTGAAAATAGAGTAAACAAAACAAAGAAAGAAGCAAGTCTGATTGAGTGAGTGCCGATCTTTATGCTGTCATAGACCATGTGAGAATGCGTTTGATGTGAGCATCGCACCCTTGTCCTGTGCAGTCACTATGGTGGGTTATTAACGGTCTGCTGCGTTGTGAGCGTTGTGCCCTTGTCCTGTGCAGTCACTATGGTGGGTTATTAACGGTCTGCTGCGTTGTGAGCGTTGTGCCCTTGTCCTGTGCAGTCACTATGGTGGGTTATTAACGGTCTGCTGCGTTGTGAGCGTTGTGCCCTTGTCCTGTGTAGTCACTATGGTGGGTTATTAACGGTCTGCTGCGTTGTGAGCGTTGTGCCCTTGTCCTGTGCAGTCACTATGGTGGGTTATTAACGGTCTGCTGCGTTGTGAGCGTTGTGCCCTTGTCCTGTGTAGTCACTATGGTGGGTTATTAACGGTCTGCTGCGTTGTGAGCGTTGTGCCCTTGTCCTGTGCAGTCACTATGGTGGGTTATTAACGGTCTGCTGCGTTGTGAGCGTTGTGCCCTTGTCCTGTGCAGTCACTATGGTGGGTTATTATCGGTCTGCTACTGTAACGCCTGCCTGGATCAAGAGACTCAGATGGACAGGCTAGAGGGAAGCCACTCACCAAGCAGGACCCCCAGAACCCTGAAAACCTTTAACCCCTATACAGGGATTTGGAATTACACAGGGCCCTGGAGATCACTACCTGTGGAGGGCTGCAGTCCGATGAGAGTCGTCGTCAGGCAGGGTCAAACCAGGAATAGCAGAACAGGGACAGAATCGGCAGACAAGGACGTAATCAGAAAACGTAGCGGAGGTCAAATCCGGATCGGGCAGCGAGGTACAGAAACAGCAGGCAGAAGGGTAGTCAGAAAACACGCAGAAGTCAGCACACAGGAATCACCAAACAGAATAGGGCGGATCAGGAGCCAGGAAATCAGAACTATCTCTAGCAGAGGTGAGCAGACAGGAGGGGAATAAGAAGGGTGTGGTGTCTTCCCATTGGCTGTAGCTGAATGCTGGCAACTTCAGCTGGAAGACACAACGCCACCCACAGTCAGCCAGTGGTACTGCAGATCCCAAGATAACCCAGCCCAGTGGATGATCGGAGCCTGCACCCACCGGTGCCGCTAGCATCGACTCCTCTCCCATCACCAGCACCATCCACGGCAGGAACACAGCGTCGCCTGGCGATCGGAGCAGAAGTCGCTGGAGCGGACTCCGGTGGTGACGTAACAGCTACGTTGTGAGAGTCACGCCCTCGTCCTGTACAGTCACTATCGTGGGTTATCGGTCTGCTGCGTTGTGAGCGTTGCGCTCTCGTCCTCTGCAGTCACTATGGTGGGTTCTTATCCTTCTGCTGCGTTGTGAGCGTTGCGCTCTCATCCTGTGCAGTCACTATGGTGGGTTATTATATTGGTCTGCTGCATTGTGAGCGCCGCACTCTTGTCCTGTGCAGTCACTCTGGTGGGTTATTATCGGTCTGTTGCGTTGTGAGCGTTGCACTCTCGTCCTGTGCAGTCACTATGGTGGGTTATTATATTGGTCTGCTGCATTGTGAGCGCCGCACTCTTGTCCTGTGCAGTCACTATGGTGGGTTATTATCGGTCTGTTGCGTTGTGAGCGTTGCGCTCTCGTCCTGTGCAGTCACTATGGTGGGTTATTATGTCGGTCTGCTGCATTGTGAGCGCCGCACTCTTGTCCTATGCAGTCACTATGGTGGGTTATTATCGGTCTGTTGCATTGTGAGCATTGCGCTCTTGTCCTGTGCAGTCACTATGGTGGGTTATTATATCAGTCTGCTGTGTTGTGAGCGTCGTGCCCTCGTCCTGTGCAGTCACTATGGTGGGTTATTATCGGTCTGCTGCGTCGTTAGCGTCGCCTCCTTCTCGTCCTGTGCAGTCACTATGGTGGGTTTTGATCGGTCTGCTGCGTTATGAGCGTCGCGCCCTAGTCCTGTGCAGTCACTATGGTGGCTTATTACATCGGTCTGCTGCGTCGTGAGCGTCGCCTCCTCCTCGTCCTGCAGTCACTATGGTGGGTTATTATCGGTCTGCTGCGTCGTTAGCGTCGCCTCCTCCTCGTCCTGTGCAGTCACTATGGTGGGTTTTGATCGGTCTGCTGCGTTATGAGCGTCGCGCCCTAGTCCTGTGCAGTCACTATGGTGGCTTATTACATCGGTCTGCTGCGTCGTGAGCGTCGCCTCCTCCTCGTCCTGCAGTCACTATGGTGGGTTATTATCGGCCTGTTATTTAGTGAACGTTCTCGGACTTGTGGTGCCGGCTGGTGATCGATATTCCTCCGAGAATTTTGTTGCATGTTTAAGGAAAGAAAAAATCATCATGGGCTTGTTCACATGTAGCAGTTTTCATACATTTTATCAAGCAGAAAAATGCCGCAAAATTTATTAGATTTTTGAAAAATGTTTTTTATCATAAACCCTTAAAGAATCCTATGATTTCTGCTGCAGTTTTCTGGCCGCTACCTCCATTCATCATGTGGGAAAAAAATGCATGAAAAATGCTTCATGTGAAGGGAGTCTGACTGTTGTGAGGGACCTCCATGTGTGGAGACTGTACACATTGTGATGTAGTGTCTGATACAATGTGACGACGCAGTTTACCGGATCGTTCTGCCCGGACTACAAGTCGCACACATCCCGGGAGACAGGGAATCATGATATTAAGATTTCTATGTATGGGTGTCGGGGTAATTAGTGAAGCTGTTTTATGAGGTTTTTCGTGGTCACTGATTGCGGTTGCGTTATATTGTCACACACGACCGTCAATCATGTGACCAGCGTGCGCCATTGTTCGAGATACATTAGTAAAGGAGCGGATTACAACGGTTGTAAAAAATATCCACGGTTCACACGATTCCCAGAAAAGTCTCGGTATCTTAGAGGATGTCTGTGAGAATTACCAGAACCCGTAATTATAATCTATGATCATAAAAAACCCGAAATATAATTTAATGCCAAAAACACCCCGGAATGATCCGTATAGAAGAGCGCCCAGGTAGTAGGATCTATAACTAATCATAGAATCATAGAGTGGTAGAGTTGGAAGAGACCTCAAGGGCCATCTGGTCCAACCCCCTGCGAGTGCAGGCTTTCCTAAATCATACCAGCTATATGTTGATCCAGTTTCCGCTGGAAGATTTCCATTTATGGAGAGCTCTCTACCTCCCGTGTTAGCCTGTTCTACTCCCTGACTGCCCTCACTGCCTCCCGTGGTAGCCTGTTCCACTCCCTGATTGCCATCACTACCTCCCGTGGTAGCCTGTTCCACTCCCTGACTGCCCTCACTGCCTCCCGTGGTAGCCTGTTCCACTCTCTGACTGCCCTCACTGCCTCCCTTGGTAGCCTGTTCCACTCCCTGACTGCCCTCACTGCCTCCCGTGGTAGCCTGTTCCACTCCCTGACTGCCCTCACTGCCTCCCGTGGTAGCCTGTTCCATTCCCTGACTGCCCTCGCTGTCAGAAAGTTTTTCCTAATGTCTAATCTGAATCTCCTTCCTTTTAGTTTCATCCCATTGCTTTTGTACTTCCTTGTGCTAATGAGAATAGGGTAGTTCTCTCTGCTCTGTGTCTTCCTTTCAGATATTTGTAGACCGCTATTAAGTCTTCTCTCAGCCTTCTCTTTTTCAAACTAAACATCCCTAGTTCTTTTAGCCATTCTTCATATGACATGGTTTGCAGACTTTCTACCATCTTGGTTGCTCTTCTCTGGACTTGCGCCAATATATTCAATGCTTGTCTTGATACATCCCAGAATTTTGTTGGTCTTTTTAGCTGCAGCACCGCATTGTTGGGTCATGTTGAATCTGGGATCCACTATTCTGCCCAATTTTAGGAGATTAGATTGGTCTGAATAATCCTGTAATCCCGTATCACTGACAGACCTGCTCATCATCGTCCCCATACATGTCCTCATTCTTGTCTTGACCCTCATCCTTGTCCTCACCTTCATTCTCATCCTCGTCCTCATCCTTGTCCTCATCTTCGTCATCACACAATAAAACCTTCTCTCTGTTAGACCAGATTTGTGTGTTGCAGACAAGATCATCGTGTTTCCAGTTCATCAGATCAGTTTTCTGGTTGATGGGACAGATTTCAATCAGATCTAATAGCAATTTTCATCCGATTGGGGAGAAATTGGTCAAATATCTGCACTTGTAATTGTGCCTTGTGGCCCCTGATCTCTTGGGCCCCTGTGCGGCCGCACAGGTTGCACCAATAATATATCTGCCCTTTATCTCTTGGGCCCCTGTGTGGCTGCACAGGTTGCATCAATGATATGTCCGCACTTTGTGGCGCCTGATTTATTGGGCCCCTGTGCGGCCGCACAGGTTGCACCAATGGTATGTCCACCCCTGATCTCTCGGGCCCCTGTGCGGCCACACAGGTTACACCAATGATATGTCTGCCCTTTATATCTTGGGCCCCCGCAGCCGCACAGGTTGCACCAATGGTATGTCCACCCCTGATCTCTCGGGCCCCTGCAGCCGCACAGGTTGCACCAATGATATGTCTGCCCTTTATATCTTGGGCCCCCGCAGCCGCACAGGTTGCACCAATGGTATGTCCACCCCTGATCTCTCGGGCCCCTGCAGCTGCACAGGTTGCACCAATGATATGTCTGCCCTTTATCTCTTGGGCCCCCGCAGCCGCACAGGTTGCACCAATGATATGCCTGCCCTTTATCTCTTGGGCCCCTGCAGCCGCACAGGTTGCACCAATGATATGTCTGCTCTTTATCTCTTGGGCCCCCGCATCCACAAAGGTTCCACGAATGATATGTCCGCCCCTGTAAAAAAATCTATAGAAATGAATCTATAGATAAGTGAATGTATTGTGCTGGAGGCACTCTGGTGAGGAAAAGGGCCCCTGATCCTGACTTGGGGCCCCAGAGACGGTGTTTTATATTGTCGCCTCTGCCTATAAATCTGGCCTCTATGTGTAATGGATGGATGTGTGCCTCCGCCGGGTTCGTAGATGTCGTTCTGCCGGCAGCCGGCGGGTTAATACTTGGAGCAGAGGTATGCTGCCGGCAGGATTATTATTAGCGAGCCGGACACCTTGGGATTCTTTTTTTTTTCTCCTCCTTTTTGGGCTTCCATCCAAACTTGGCAGAATGAAAGGTGTCTAGTTAAAAAGAGTATACAGCAAATTAAATAGATTATTGTGGTAATGGGCTGACACAAGTACAGGTCCATTAGACGGATGACAGTTATGGGAATGCCGGCGCTGCACCCTGTTCTGTCGTAGCCTTTGATATTCATTCAATGCAGCGCCAGGGCCAGGGATTCTCAGAATTAAGTGAAGGGTCATTATACTTTAAACACCGTGGAGAAACCTAGATTGGCAATTAAACAGCACTTGCTGACACTCGCCGGTGCCACCCGGTGACCCCCTTTCGATTGAGATGTTGGAGCTTGGGGCCCTCAGCATGTTAAATTGGTGAAAGGCACTTCTCCTGACGAGGGCATCTCTCAAACCGTCTGGCTTCAAAGAGAAGCCACATCATGTATAAACCATAAAGTGGGCGCAACGGGCTGGCGAAAAAAAGAATCCCAGGCAGGAATAGATGAAATGTGCAAGGAGATAATGATAAATTCAATGCAAGCGAAGGCAGAACGGCTGCAGCCCATAAAGAGATGCATCCCACTGCTTATGCATGAAATGGAGACGACGAGATGACACGCGCCCGGGAGAAGCGTGTCAACAGCGGCTCCGAGAAAGACGACAGAAGCCCCTGAGACAAGAGGAACAAAAAAAATTAGTCGTCCCTAATAAGTCGTCTCATCATTATCTCCTGGCTCCGAGCCATGAAAGGAGACGGGCGTCTAATGAGATGGGGGTTCCAGGGCGTTTTGTGGGCACCGTCTCACCTTGGAGACGAGGAAACAATGTAACGTGCTCCTAATTTCCATGTAGCCAAATGCACCTTTTGTCTGATCGTGCAGGAATGTAGCAGCTCGTTACGTGTTACAAAGCGGAAGCAAGAAGGGCGGCGACGATAGGACGGGCTCGAAATGTGTGGGGTCCCCAGCGTCCAGTATATGGGGGTCCTGGGGTTACATAACGAGGGGTCACACTGAGGACTGGAGATACGAGTCCGTCTATATCCTACAGTGATGGCCCAGCGTGTTCTCCGTCCTCCATGTTGAATAGTGCTCATGCTAATCTCTAACGAGCCGACTGTTCCTTGAAGCTTCTATTACTCTGAAATGAACAGATCTGCGGCTTTCTTTGATGCTGCGGCTTTCTTTGATGCCGCTGCATCGTCTCTTGCGCCAGTCTCACAGTCCGCTATAGCAACATCTAGAAGTGCGGCTTCTTAGCGCATCTTTGGTGCTTTCTGGCGCCAGGGTCGGTCATCTGCTCCACTTTACGCCTTCATTACCCACACCCCTTCTTCTGACGCCCCACTGAACTTTTGTAAGAAGTGGGGGAACAACTTTGCACAGAAATTTGCGCTTTTTTCATCCAGTTTTCTGACCCTTGTGTTGTTATTCTGCATTTTTTTTAGTCTCTGTTTCTTTTCTGTTAATGTGGTCATAAAAAAACTAATAAAATCTGCTCCCTAAGGCCCTGTGCACACAGAGGTGTTTGAGAGGAAACGTCTTCAGGAAACGCTCTTACATCGGATTTTTGGGGGAGTTTCTGTCTCCTGTAGTTCTTTTGCAGAGATCTGGAAGAGTTTTTTCAGACTTTTCTGCAGCGTCTTTTGATTGGACAGTGGAGCGTTTTCCTTCCTTCCTTCGTTTCCTCGTTGTGTCCTGCGCTTTCTTCTTCCCCAAGAGACGGTTTCACAATCTGAAGTCGAAGAAAAATGCTAAAATACAAACAGCAAAATGGTTTTATCATAGAAATTAATGAGAGAGTCTGTGAAGCAATTTTTCAGGTTTTTTTTGCATTAAATACGCAAACTTTTTTATGCATTTTTGCTTGGTTTTTTTCATGTGTTATTACCTTTTTCCATTCCTGTGAATGGGTGAAAAATGCAGCAAAAACGCTGAAGGAATCGATGTGCTGCAGATTAGAAAAAACACTTTGGTGGTTAATATCCGAAAAAATAATCAGGAGATTAGAGAAATCGTATTCACTTCAGATGCCAGGGTCGTAAACTCACCTTGAGCTGAATCTTCTCACAGCTGAGGTTTTGTTACAATTGTATCCAGTCCACACATCCTGCGCTCCAGACTGATACATTGTACAAAAATGACAGCAGAGAGATTTTGGATCAGGTTTCCCTAGATTGCAAGATATTGTAGAACAAACTCAGATTAAAAACTATTGGACATCTGTTACCATTCACTGACAGCAAGCAGAGATCTTGGAATGGTGAGGAAAGAAACCATAAGGTCCCGATTCATCAAAGCCGGTGTTGTTCTCGCGGGTTTTGATGAGACGTGCAGTGTCGCCTCCGTGCACCTTGCCATAAACGTCACCCACATTTTTGGTGCAAGGAACGCTGCTGTTCGTCATGAATTACATGAGTGGGGGCTTTACGCCTCCGCCGCGCCCCGTCATATCCCACCATTTTAGCAGAAGGAGGTACTGGTGTGAAAATGCCAAAGATTGCGCCAACAAATTACAACTTCTCAAAGCAGTTTACACTGGAATTCTGGCAAAATTGCTTTGGTGAATCTGGGCCAAAGTCTACAAGAAAGTGGCGGAAAACTAGACCACTATACACCACGTCGTGGACCGGTGACTACACCCCCCAGTGTCCGAAAAGTGTCTGCATAATGAGAGATGTAGTCCTGGAAATGTGAATGATTGCCTATAGGAGATATAGAGCCCTGGGGGTCTTGTGATTGGACACTTGTAGTAGCCGGCCCATTCATTGTGATGGAAATAATAGGTATGATTATTCCTCCCCCTGCCGCCTCCTGTGAAGGAGAAACCCCATGGAGAACCCTAGTGACCCGCCAGTGCCCTAATACAAGTAAGATGGGGGCCACAGTTGGTGTCGGGGCCCCTGCAGTGCTGCCCTTTATCAGTGCCCTCATTTCTATGTCCACATCAGTCCAGACTTCACTACAGTCCTCATCATTCGCTCCCATAATTAAAGACCACTTCCAAGAGGCGCAGAGTAAGGCAGGAATGTGATCCGCCATACCTGGGGTCCACGTGGGAGCTGTGAACCAATTATGGGGCGTCCACTAATATTAACCGTTTGTAGTTTCCATTACAATCTACGTGGGGATAATTGTGACATGATTCGGGATCGTATGTTGTGTCGCCCTCGGCCAATGTGTGGGATCTCCACAGATCTGTCCACATAGCGTGTGTAAATGTCATAGCTGAGGCATAAAGAGGCGCTGCAGCAGCCATCTGTTCTATTCCCTGGCAATTAAATACAATCTATTACTCCCTGTTGTCAGCCCTTTCAGACTGGGAATTTAAAGGGAACCTGTCAGGTGCAATATGGACCCATATTGCTAATCCCTGCCTACCAGTACCTGTATCTAGTAGCATAGATAAAGAGATCTTTAGAAAAAGTATTTCTTTATGATATGCTAATGAGCGAGGTGACTAGTCGCAAGGTCATCATTTCCCCCGACTAATCCGCCCTCTTAGCATGGTAGCACGCCCACAGCGGCCCACTGGAGTGTTTTACCATGCTAAGAAGGCAGAATGAGCGCAGGAACTAATACCCTTGCGACTAGTCCCCAAGCTCATTAGCATATCATAAAGGATCTTTAGAAATACTTTTTCTATAGATTTCTTTATCTATGCTAGTATATACAGGGATGGTTAAGGCAGGGATTAGCAATATGCACCCAGAACTGCTCGTGCTCCTGTATTGCACCTAACAGGTTCACTTTAATGGCATGAGGATAGGTGAATATAAGGTATTGCTCGCTGTTATCTGCCACCGCAAACAATTGATGCAGTGGGGCAGAACTGACATTATGGGTGGTAGAGCTGGCATTATAGAAGGGGCAGAGCTGACATTATAGAATGGGCAGAGCTGACATTATAGGGGGCAGAGCTGACGTTATAGAGGTGGCAGAGCTGACATTATAGAGGAGGCAGAGCTGACATTATAGAGGAGGCAGAGCTGACATTATAGAGGAGGCAGAGCTGACATTATAGGGGTGGCAGAGCTGACATTATAGGGGTGGCAGAGCTAACATTATAGAGGAGGCAGAGCTGACATTATAGAGGAGGCAGAGCTGACATTATAGGGGTGGCAGAGCTGACATTATAGGGGTGGCAGAGCTGACATTATAGAGGAGGCAGAGCTGAGATTATATAGAGGAGGCAGAGCTGACATTATAGAGGAGGCAGAGCTGAGATTATAGAGGAGGCAGAGCTGACATTATATAGGTGCAGAGCGGACATTATAGGGGGGCAGAGCTGACATTATAGAGGAGGCAGAGCTGACATTATAGAGGAGGCAGAGCTGACATTATAGGGGTGGCAGAGCTGACATTATAGGGGTGGCAGAGCTGACATTATAGAGGAGGCAGAGCTGACATTATAGAGGAGGCAGAGCTGACATTATAGGGGTGGCAGAGCTGACATTATAGGGGTGGCAGAGCTGACATTATAGAGGAGGCAGAGCTGAGATTATATAGAGGAGGCAGAGCTGACATTATAGAGGAGGCAGAGCTGAGATTATAGAGGAGGCAGAGCTGACATTATATAGGTGCAGAGCGGACATTATAGGGGGGCAGAGCTGACATTATAGGGGGGCAGAGCTGACATTATAGAGGAGGCAGAGCTGACATTGGGGGTAGAGCTGACATTATAGGGGTGGCAGAGCTGACATTATAGAGGAGGCAGAGCTGACATTATAGAGGAGGCAGAGCTGACACTATAGAGGAGGCAGAGCTGACATTATAGAGGTGGCAGAGCTGACATTATAGAGGTGGCAGAGCTGACATTATAGAATAGGCAGAGCTGACATTATAAGGGGGCAGAGCTGACATTATAGGGGGGCAGAGCTGAGATTATAGAGGAGACAGAGCTGACATTATAGAGTGGACAGAGCTGACATTATATGGGTGCAGAGCTGACATTATAGGGGGGCAGAGCTGACATTATAGAGGAGACAGAGCTGACATTATAGGGGGGCAGAGCTGACATTATAGAGGGGGCAGAGCTGACATTATAGAGGAGACAGAGCTGACATTATAGGGGGGCAGAGCTGAGATTATAGAGGGGGCAGAGCTGACATAGAGGGGAAAGGGCTGAGATTATAGAGTGGACAGAGCTGACATTATAGGGAGGCAGAGCTGACATTATGGGTGGTAGAGCTGACATTATAGGGAGGCAGAGCTGATATTATAGGGGGGAAGAGCTGAGATTATAGAGGGGACAGAGCTGACATTATAGAGGAGGCAGAGCTGACATTATATGGGTGCAGAGCTGACATTATAGGGGGGCAGAGCTGACATTATAGGGGTGCAGAGCTGACATTATAGAGGAGGCAGAGCTGACATTGGGGGTAGAGCTGGCATTATAGAAGGGGCAGACCAGACATTATAGAGGGGGAAGGGCTGAGATTATAGAGTGGACAGAGCTGACATTATAGAGGAGGCAGAGCTGACATTATAGAGGAGGCAGAGCTGACATTATAGGGGTGGCAGAGCTGAGATTATAGAGGTTGCAGAGCTGACATTATAGAGGGGGCAGAGCTGACATTATAGAGGAGGCAGAGCTGACATTATAGAGGAGGCAGAGCTGACATTATAGAGGAGGCAGAGCTGACATTATAGAGGAGGCAGAGCTGACATTATAGGGGTGGCAGAGCTGACATTATAGGGGTGGCAGAGCTGACATTATAGAGGAGGCAGAGCTGACATTATAGAGGAGGCAGAGCTGACATTATAGGGGTGGCAGAGCTGACATTATAGGGGTGGCAGAGCTGACATTATAGAGGAGGCAGAGCTGAGATTATATAGAGGAGGCAGAGCTGACATTATAGAGGAGGCAGAGCTGACATTATAGAGGAGGCAGAGCTGACATTATAGAGGATGCAGAGCTGACATTATATAGGTGCAGAGCGGACATTATAGGGGGGCAGAGCTGACATTATAGGGGGGCAGAGCTGACATTATAGAGGAGGCAGAGCTGACATTGGGGGTAGAGCTGACATTATAGGGGTGGCAGAGCTGACATTATAGAGGAGGCAGAGCTGACATTATAGAGGAGGCAGAGCTGACACTATAGAGGAGGCAGAGCTGACATTATAGAGGTGGCAGAGCTGACATTATAGAGGTGGCAGAGCTGACATTATAGAATAGGCAGAGCTGACATTATAAGGGGGCAGAGCTGACATTATAGGGGGGCAGAGCTGAGATTATAGAGGAGACAGAGCTGACATTATAGAGTGGACAGAGCTGACATTATATGGGTGCAGAGCTGACATTATAGGGGGGCAGAGCTGACATTATAGAGGAGACAGAGCTGACATTATAGGGGGGCAGAGCTGACATTATAGAGGGGGCAGAGCTGACATTATAGAGGAGACAGAGCTGACATTATAGGGGGGCAGAGCTGAGATTATAGAGGGGGCAGAGCTGACATAGAGGGGAAAGGGCTGAGATTATAGAGTGGACAGAGCTGACATTATAGGGAGGCAGAGCTGACATTATGGGTGGTAGAGCTGACATTATAGGGAGGCAGAGCTGATATTATAGGGGGGAAGAGCTGAGATTATAGAGGGGACAGAGCTGACATTATAGAGGAGGCAGAGCTGACATTATATGGGTGCAGAGCTGACATTATAGGGGGGCAGAGCTGACATTATAGGGGGGCAGAGCTGACATTATAGAGGAGGCAGAGCTGACATTGGGGGTAGAGCTGGCATTATAGAAGGGGCAGACCAGACATTATAGAGGGGGAAGGGCTGAGATTATAGAGTGGACAGAGCTGACATTATAGAGGAGGCAGAGCTGACATTATAGAGGAGGCAGAGCTGACATTATAGGGGTGGCAGAGCTGAGATTATAGAGGTTGCAGAGCTGACATTATAGAGGGGGCAGAGCTGACATTATAGGGGGGCAGAGCTGACATTATAGGGGGGCAGAGCTGACATTATAGGGGTGGCAGAGCTGACATTATAGAAGGGGCAGAGCTGACATTATAGAGGAGGCAGAGCTGACATTATAGGGAGGCAGAGCTGACATTATAGGGAGGCAGAGCTGACATTATAGGGAGGCAGAGCTGACATTATAGAGGAGGCAGAGCTGACATTATAGGGGTGGCAGAGCTGACATTATAGGGGGGCAGAGCTGACATTATAGAGGAGGCAGAGCTGACATTGGGGGTAGAGCTGGCATTATAGAAGGGGCAGACCAGACATTATAGAGGGGGAAGGGCTGAGATTATAGAGTGGACAGAGCTGACATTATAGAGGAGGCAGAGCTGACATTATAGAGGAGGCAGAGCTGACATTATAGGGGTGGCAGAGCTGAGATTATAGAGGTTGCAGAGCTGACATTATAGAGGGGGCAGAGCTGACATTATAGGGGGGCAGAGCTGACATTATAGGGGGGCAGAGCTGACATTATAGGGGTGGCAGAGCTGACATTATAGAAGGGGCAGAGCTGACATTATAGAGGAGGCAGAGCTGACATTATAGGGAGGCAGAGCTGACATTATAGGGAGGCAGAGCTGACATTATAGGGAGGCAGAGCTGACATTATAGAGGAGGCAGAGCTGACATTATAGGGGTGGCAGAGCTGACATTATAGGGAGGCAGAGCTGACATTATAGAATAGGCAGAGCTGACATTATAGGGGGGCAGAGCTGACATTATAGGGGGGCAGAGCTGAGATTATAGAGGAGACAGAGCTAACATTATAGAGTGGACAGAGCTGACATTATAGAGGAGGCAGAGCTGACATTATAGAGGAGGCAGAGCTGACATTATAGAGGAGGCAGAGCTGACATTATAGAGGTGGCAGAGCTGACATTATAGAGGAGGCAGAGCTGACATTATAGAGGAGGCAGAGCTGACATTATAGAGGAGGCAGAGCTGACATTATAGAGGAGGCAGAGCTGACATTATAGAGGAGGCAGAGCTGACATTATAGGGAGGCAGAGCTGACATTATAGAGGAGGCAGAGCTGACATTATAGAGGAGGCAGAGCTGACATTATAGGGAGGCAGAGCTGACATTATAGGGAGGCAGAGCTGACATTATAGAGGAGGCAGAGCTGACATTATAGGGAGGCAGAGCTGACATTATAGGGAGGCAGAGCTGACATTATAGAGGAGGCAGAGCTGACATTATAGAGGAGGCAGAGCTGACATTATAGAATAGGCAGAGCTGACATTATAGGGGGGCAGAGCTGACATTATAGGGGGGCAGAGCTGAGATTATAGAGGAGACAGAGCTAACATTATAGAGTGGACAGAGCTGACATTATATGGGTGCAGAGCTGACATTATAGGGGGGCAGAGCTGACATTATAGAGGAGACAGAGCTGACATTATAGGGGGGCAGAGCTGACATTATAGAGGGGAAAGGGCTGAGATTATAGAGTGGACAGAGCTGACATTATAGGGAGGCAGAGCTGATATTATAGGGGGGAAGAGCTGAGATTATAGAGGGGACAGAGCTGACATTATAGAGGAGGCAGAGCTGACATTATATGGGTGCAGAGCTGACATTATAGGGGGGCAGAGCTGACATTATAGGGGGGCAGAGCTGACATTATAGAGGAGGCAGAGCTGACATTGGGGGTAGAGCTGGCATTATAGAAGGGGCAGACCAGACATTATAGAGGGGGAAGGGCTGAGATTATAGAGTGGACAGAGCTGACATTATAGAGGAGGCAGAGCTGACATTATAGAGGAGGCAGAGCTGACATTATAGAGGAGGCAGAACTGACATTATAGGGGTGGCAGAGCTGAGATTATAGAGGTTGCAGAGCTGACATTATAGAGGGGGCAGAGCTGACATTATAGGGGGGCAGAGCTGACATTATAGGGGGGCAGAGCTGACATTATAGGGGTGGCAGAGCTGACATTATAGAAGGGGCAGAGCTGACATTATAGAGGAGGCAGAGCTGACATTATAGGGAGGCAGAGCTGACATTATAGGGAGGCAGAGCTGACATTATAGAGGAGGCAGAGCTGACATTATAGGGAGGCAGAGCTGACATTATAGGGAGGCAGAGCTGACATTATAGGGAGGCAGAGCTGACATTATAGAGGAGGCAGAGCTGACATTATAGGGGTGGCAGAGCTGACATTATAGGGAGGCAGAGCTGACATTATAGAGGAGGCAGAGCTGACATTATAGAGGAGGCAGAGCTGACATTATAGAGGAGGCAGAGCTGACATTGGGGGTAGAGCTGGCATTATAGAAGGGGCAGACCAGACATTATAGAGGGGGAAGGGCTGAGATTATAGAGTGGACAGAGCTGACATTATAGAGGAGGCAGAGCTGACATTATAGAGGAGGCAGAGCTGACATTATAGAGGAGGCAGAGCTGACATTATAGGGGTGGCAGAGCTGAGATTATAGAGGTTGCAGAGCTGACATTATAGAGGGGGCAGAGCTGACATTATAGGGGGGCAGAGCTGACATTATAGGGGGGCAGAGCTGACATTATAGGGGTGGCAGAGCTGACATTATAGAAGGGGCAGAGCTGACATTATAGAGGAGGCAGAGCTGACATTATAGAGGAGGCAGAGCTGACATTATAGGGAGGCAGAGCTGACATTATAGAGGAGGCAGAGCTGACATTATAGAGGAGGCAGAGCTGACATTATAGGGAGGCAGAGCTGACATTATAGGGAGGCAGAGCTGACATTATAGAGGAGGCAGAGCTGACATTATAGAGGAGGCAGAGCTGATATTATAGGGAGGCAGAGCTGACATTATAGGGGTGCAGAGCTGACATTATAGGGGGGCAGAGCTGACATTATAGAGGAGGCAGAGCTGACATTATAGAGGAGGCAGAGCTGACATTATAGGGAGGCAGAGCTGACATTATAGGGGGGCAGAGCTGAGATTATAGAGGAGACAGAGCTAACATTATAGAGTGGACAGAGCTGACATTATAGAGGAGGCAGAGCTGACATTATAGGGAGGCAGAGCTGACATTATAGAGGAGGCAGAGCTGACATTATAGAGAGGCAGAGCTGACATTATAGAGGAGGCAGAGCTGACATTATAGAGGAGGCAGAGCTGACATTATAGGGGGGCAGAGCTGACATTATAGAGAGGTAGAGCTGACATTATAGAGGAGGCAGAGCTGACATTATAGAGGAGGCAGAGCTGACATTATAGAGGAGGCAGAGCTGACATTATAGGGGGGCAGAGCTGACATTATAGGGGGGCAGAGCTGACATTATAGGGGTGACAGCTGACATTATGGGGCTGACATTTCTTATATGATGGTACTTAACCCATAAATGTGACATTAGGGGCTGATTTTTTTTTTATAGTGGTCTGTTCCATTCTATATCTAGGCTGATTGTTGTCCTGTGACGATGGATCAGGTTTTCTGAGCATATTCTGTGTACAACGCCACGGTATATGATGAGTGCAATGTAATTATGGCTAATGAATGACTATTATGTTAATGAGACATCCCTCCCCTTTCATGCATGTTTATTCTGACAATTTACACAGCTTTCTATCCTCCAGATTCCCCCCACACATGGTACCGCCACACCACAGTTTACACACAACTGGAATCCCTCATCCCGCCATAGTGACCCCAACCGTCAAACAGGAATCGTCGCAGAGTGACCTGGGATCTCTGCACAGCTCGTGAGTTCATCCTTCCTGCCTTCTGCTCTGCCGCCATCCCGTGCCCACGTCGCCCCTCGGTGCACAGAGAAGGTAACGGCTCTGCTTTCTTTTTATTTTTCTGCAGAAAACATCAGGATTCCAAAAAGGAAGAAGAAAAGAAGAAACCTCATATAAAAAAGCCTCTAAACGCATTTATGTTATATATGAAGGAAATGCGAGCAAAAGTGGTCGCAGAATGCACATTAAAAGAGAGCGCCGCCATCAACCAGATCCTCGGCCGAAGGGTACGTGTCTCCTCCATTACAGGTTCAGCGGGCGCTGAATATATGTAATAGGTTCATCAGAGCATACCTGCTTAGTCAGAATGCTGGGGGTTGTTGTTTCTGATAGATGCAAAATAGTGATGAGTGAGCACTACCATGCTCGGGTGCTCAGTACTGGTAACTAGAGATGAGCGGGCACTACCATGCTCGGGTGCTCAGTACTGGTAACTAGTGATGAGCGGGCACTACCATGCTCGGGTGCTCTGTACTGGTAACTAGTGATGAGCGGGCACTACCATGCTCGGGTGCTCAGTACTGGTAACTAGTGATGAGCGGGCACTACCATGCTCAGGTGCTCAGTACTGGTAACTAGTGATGAGCGGGCACTACCATGCCCGGGTGCTCTGTACTCGTAACTAGTGATGAGCGGGCACTACCATGCTCGGGTGCTCAGTACTGGTAACTAGTGATGAGCGGGCACTACCATGCTCGGGTGCTCTGTACTGGTAACTAGTGATGAGCGGGCACTACCATGCTCGGGTGCTCTGTACTGGTAACTAGTGATGAGCGGGCACTACCATGCTCAGGTGCTCAGTACTGGTAACTAGTGATGAGCGGGCACTACCATGCTCGGGTGCTCTGTACTGGTAACTAGTGATGAGCGGGCACTACCATGCTCGGGTGCTCAGTACTGGTAACTAGTGATGAGCGGGCACTACCATGCTCGGGTGCTCAGTACTGGTAACTAGTGATGAGCGGGCACTACCATGCTCAAGTGCTCAGTACTGGTAACTAGTGATGAGCGGGCACTACCATGCTCGGGTGCTTAGTACTTGTAACTAGTGATGAGCGGACTCTACCGTGCTCGGGTGCTCAGTACTCGTAACTAGTAATGAGTGGGCACTACCATGCTCGGGTGCTCAGTACTGGTAACTAGTGATGAGCGGGCACTACCATGCTCGGGTGCTCAGTACTGGTAACTAGTGATGAGCGGGCACTACCATGCTCAAGTGCTCAGTACTGGTAACTAGTGATGAGCGGGCACTACCATCCTCGGGTGCTTAGTACTTGTAACTAGTGATGAGCGGACTCTACCGTGCTCGGGTGCTCAGTACTCGTAACTAGTAATGAGTGGGCACTACCATGCTCGGGTGCTCAGTACTGGTAACTAGTGATGAGCGGGCACTACCATGCTCAGGTGCTCAGTACTGGTAACTAGTGATGAGCGGGCACTACCATGCTCGGGTGCTCAGTACTGGTAACTAGTGATGAGCGGGCACTACCATGCTCGGGTGCTCAGTACTGGTAACTAGTGATGAGCGGGCACTACCATGCTCAGGTGCTCAGTACTGGTAACTAGTGATGAGCGGGCACTACCATGCTCGGGTGCTCAGTACTGGTAACTAGTGATGAGCGGGCACTACCATGCTCGGGTGCTTAGTACTTGTAATTAGTGATGAGTGGACTCTACCGTGCTCGGGTGCTCAGTACTCGTAACTAGTAATGAGTGGGCACTACCATGCTCGGGTGCTCAGTACTGGTAACTAGTGATGAGCGGGCACTAGTTACGAGTACTGAGCACCCGAGCATAGTAGTGCCCGCTCATCACTAGTTACGAGTACTGAGCACTCGAGCATGGTAGTACCCGCTCATCACTAGTTACCAGTACTGAGCACCTGAGCATGGTAGTGCCCGCTCATCACTAGTTACGAGTACAGAGCACCCGAGCATGGTAGTGCCCGCTCATCAGTAGTTACGAGTACCGAGCACCCGAGCATGGTAGTGCCCGCTCATCACTAGTTACCAGTACTGAGCACCCGAGCATGGTAGTGCCCGCTCATCAGTAGTTACGAGTACCGAGCACCCGAGCATGGTAGTGCCCGCTCATCACTAGTTACCAGTACTGAGCACCCGAGCATGGTAGTGCCCGCTCATCACTAGTTACCAGTACTGAGCACCTGAGCATGGTAGTGCCCCCTCATCAATAGTTACTAATACTGAGCACCCGGGCATGGTAGTGCCCGCTCATCACTAGTTACCAGTACTGAGCACCCGGGCATGATAGTGCCCACTCATCACTAGTTACAGGACCCGAGCACCCGAGCATGGTAGTGCCCGCTCATCACTAGTTACGAGTACTGAGCACCTGAGCATGGTAGTGCCCGCTCATCACTAGTTACAGGACCCGAGCATCCGGGCATGGTAGTGCCCGCTCATCACTAGTTACGAGTACCGGTAGTGCTCGCTCATCACTTGTGATAACAGATAGACGATATTACCCACACGTTTTCTTTACTATACGATGTAATTTCTCTTCTTTTTCTCCGTACAGTGGCACGCGTTATCGAGAGAGGAACAAGCGAAATACTACGAGCTGGCACGGAAGGAACGGCAGCTGCACATGCAGCTCTACCCCGGCTGGTCGGCAAGGGATAACTATGTAGGTTCCTATGTAGGTGGTATTTATTCCCCTTATATAGAGATTTACAATGTATTATTGCAAGACTGATCCGGATGACTGTATCTGATTGCTTAGTACAGAAGGTGGCATCTGCCGCTAACACTGAACTCTTGAATGTCTAGAAAACAGCAGGTGCTGGCTTAAAATGCAACAAATTGCACCAGAAATTGAGACAAAATTTTAGCACATAATATCTGTCTGCTGAAAGCTCCTGTATGTGTGAGAACGTGTCCATGTCTAGTCTGAGGCGTCAAATCTCTGCACCACTGGATGAATTTGGTGCGGCTGCCACCTGGTCTAGATTTAGTGTCCAAATTTAGGGCAGAAATAATAAATCTGCCGAATGGAGTTGCAAATTGAAGCCCCTTTATCATCATTTGAGAATGTGCCTAATACTGACAGGCAAGGGTCGTCCCCATGAACCCCAACATCGCCCACACTTTACATTGACACACGACATGCGCCTTCCACTTCTCTCCATCCTTCACTCCAGGATTCCCCTTCTCTTGATCCCTTTCTTCTAGTCTGTATCCTTTAACACTAGAACTACTGGACTCGTGACACCTATATAGAAATACATAGTGCAAAGTAGTCAAAATGACTACCTCAGTAGTTCTAGTGTTAATCCTCATCTTTCTTTTCTATTGCTCTACTTTATTTTTTCGTTACTTTCCCTTTTTCACGTCCTTCCTTTCTCATCTTTTTTATATTCTGTTTTTCTCCTCCCATTTCTTTTCCTGTCCCTATCATTTCTTATTTCTTCCCTTCCACCTCTTTATCTTACTTTTTCTTTCTTCTACTATTCCTCTCTTTCTTTCCCTTCCTCTTTGCTATTTCCTCCCTCGTCTTTTTGGTTCTCTTTCTTTCCTTTGCTTTTATCTGCGTCTTTCCCATCCTTTAACTCCTTTATTTCCTTTTACATTCTGGTCCTTCACTTTTTATTCTATTCTAAGTTTGTACTTTTCTTCAACTCTTTTCCTTTTCTGTCTTCTTCCTTTCTTCTTTTTCTTCCCTACTTCTACCTTCTTTTTCTCCTTTGCTCCATTTCTTTTTCAGTTTCTTTACCTTCTCTCTACTTTTCATTTTTTTTCTTTTCTACACTTATTTTATGTTTCCTATTTTTCTGTTTTCTTTCTTCCTTGTCTATATTTCTTCATTTATTCTATTCCTTTTATTTCCTTTTCCATCCCCTGCTTCTGTTCGATTTTCTCTCATTTCTATTCTCTCCTTACCTTTTCCTCACTCTGTTCTATTTTTACATTTTCCTTCCCCTATTTTTGTCCTTTCCGTCTCCGTATTTTATTTACCTCTTTCTTGTCCTTTCTTTTGTTGATATTGTTCCCGTTATCCCCCTTTTCTTCCTCTATTCTTTCCTTTTTTTACTTTTCTTGCTCTATTATTCGTTCTTTTTGCCTTCACCTGAACTTCCTCCTCTCCTTCTCTTTTCCCACATTTCATTTTTTTCTTTTTTACTTTTTTCTTTCCTTTATTTCTATATGTTTTCCTATTTCCTTCCCGATTTTTCACTTGTATCATTTCCCTCCTTTTTCTTTCCTTTCCACTATCATTTTTCTTATCTTTTATTTTCCCCCTGCCTTTCCTCCTCTCCTTCCTTCGCCTTCTTGTCTTTCATCAGTAGTTTCAATGTGCTTTGTATTTCTGTGCATTATTCCTTCTTTTTCTTTCCTTTATTTCTATATTTTTTCCTCTTTTCTTCCCCATTTTTCACTTGTATCACTTCCCTCCTTTTTCTTTCCTTTCCACTATCATTTTTCTTATCTTTTATTTTCCACCGGCCTTTCCTCCTCTCATTCCTTTGCTTTCTTGTCTTTCATCAGTACTTCCCATGTGTGCATTTCTGTGCATTGTTCCTTCTTTCTTTCTTCCCTTCTTTTAGCTCTTTGCACTCCTCTTCACCATGAGTTACACATTTGGTGGCTCTAGAATATATCGGGTGACTTTGAATGTGTCTTTTCTCCTTGTCTGTTGTGTGTTGGGTGGTGGTGACCCGGAATGTTGTCCTCTGTGTAGGATGATGGGAGGTGTAGTTGACCTCCCATTACTTCCCCTGTGACTGGGGCCCTTTTCCTTATTGTATACAATGTATCCAGCTGCCGGCCCAGTGACATTTCTCTTTCCTCCAGTAGACTCTTGAGACTATCAGGCTGCAGATGGACTTGTGCATGATAGACCCTGAGGCCACCAGTTGGTCGGCCATAGTAGTCACCTGTCTATGTAGATGGAATTGTATCAATAGGATGATTTCAGACCATTTCCCACTGTATAAACTATGTCTGTCCCTTCTGTTTCCTCTATAGGGGAAAAAGAAGAAGAGGAAAAGAGACAAGCAGCCAGGAGAGAGTAACGGTAAGTAACACCCCACAATGGACCCCCTCCACTCCACCCCTCCCTCTCCCAGCAGGCCCAGGATCACAAAGCACCGCCCATGAGGAGCTGCCGCACTCTGGTATCAATGCCCAGCATTGACTCCTAGACCGTACAGCCCCCTGCGCTGGTGATTAGTGAACCCCTTGTATAATTCCCCCCCCCCCCCCAACTCGTCCATAATGTCCCTCCCCCACTGTTTATAATGCCATTGAGATAAAGTATAGATTTGGTGTTGACTTTGCATGTAATGCTAGATACATTGTATCCTGATCTGTATGTAATATTAACTGTAAATGATTGACAACCAGCCTGTAGATTAATGAGAACATAACTGCGTGGTGTTACCATACGTGTGCAAGCATGTGTGCGCCTGTGTGCGGGTGTGAGGTCTGTGGCCGGGGTCTTTGCTGCATGCTTTACTGGGGTAATTCCCTGTCCACACCCATGTGTAATTCAGGCATTAAGGAGGTTTGAACCTACTGCATAGTCAATCTGATATATAGCGCTATATATATATATATACCAGTGACCGTGTCCAGACTATTGTATAATTTGTTCTTATTTTTCAGAACACAACGAATGTTACCTAAACCCTTGCCTTTCACTTCCTCCGATTACAGGTGCTAAGCCATTTTTGGCCTTATTCCTCTAATTTTTACCTTTTATCATTTTATTGTTTGACTTCTCCCTGACAATTTTACATTTTTATGCATTTTACTGCCATCATAATTTATTAACATGAACCACTTCTTGTGAGAGAGGACGGGAAAGAGAATGAAGAAACGCAAGTTTGTAGCAAACCGTTATCACCGCCGTGGACACATAGTTGCTCTGGCTTTAAGCTCTGGGACAGGTGGGGGAGGGCTGTGGGGGTTCTAGAATGCTGGGAGTTGTAGTTCCACAGGTCTGCGCTGAGATGTGCCTGGATGTGACTTTCACTAGTTTCTCCTTTTCTCATGCACTAATAATTAATACCGTGCTGTTCCTTTGCTATTTAACATGAGGAAATTCCTGTCTCCTGGTGTCCTAGAGGGGGCACTGAGCACATATGGAGGGAAACAGCCCCCAAAGTGCTGTGAGGATCACGCAGACATGAGAAGGACACTGGGCGAGGACCGAGACCCACTGCTTGCTGAACATGGTGGTCTGACAAAAAGGGGGCCTACCTATAGTTTTGATCAGGAGCCAGAGGAGGGACAGAATTTTCCCTGCCCATAGCGTAACACAAAAGGGACCCTTCAAAAAACAATGTATCAGGTTCTATGAGGTGTGGACAGAAAATGACCTTGTCTTCTTGATGCCCTGGTTGCCCTAAGTGGTTTCTCAGAGGAGGTTCTCTGCTCCTCGTGGGAGGTGTTTTTCTGCTGTGGCCACGCCCCTGCTTTGGAAAAAGAGAGAAGACACTCCCATTACTGCACACTAAAGGCCAATGTGCATATTCTCTGTATCCTCTGTGTTCAGATTCGTCCTGCCTGTCAGTGGATACAGGTTATGATCATGTCTTACTTATGGTCGGCCTACGCATTATAAAGTTGGGATCGTCCACTGTCCGTGGAGTCAATCGTCATCAGACATCTTAATCCCACGTAATGTCAGCAGTACTTTACCTTAGTTTTGGTCAGTGGTGGTCCTGCCCCCACTTATCCTTGACCATAGCACAGGCGACCTCTATACTCCATGCTACAGGCGCGTCTGTACATAAATCGGATTACATTGTAACGAGTGCTCACCTGCAGCGATACATTGTGACGGGTCTGACAGCTGAGGATTAGGGCAGGGTCAGGATGGATTATAAGCCTCTACCTGTACACACTGTACTCACTGACAGCAAGCAGAGGTAGTGCTACACATAAGCGTTATACGGCTGTGGTCACATCGGTGTTGGAGAGTGGGATGAGGCAGACCCCATTGTAAGTCATTGGGACCCTTCTGGGGTCCACGCTTCTTCAGATTGATGCCGTACTGCGTCTGTAGCGGTCTGATGTTATATTCACAGATGATACCTTGTTTTTGTTATTCTGATACATTGCATATTAGTAAACGTCCATGCTGATGGTTTCCTTCCCTTTCTTCTTGCTGTGTCCTCTGTCTTATCACGAGGTCAGTTTTGCACTAGTCGCGGATTGTGCAGACGGGTGGCCACATTGTGGATGACAGATTGCAGCAGTCAGTCACGCGCTTTAAGCCAGAGCATCCATGTGAGGGGAGGTGATCTGTACGGCCGTCCCGGCGCTCAGGGGGAGGCCATCTGCAGCCTCTCCCCATTGCATGCTGGGTAAAACGTGTGCCCCCCGCAGCAGTCGGGGTGGTCTCTTACTTCTTTGTTTCCTGTCATCTCTCAAACATTCTAAAAGTTCCATGCCTCAGCTTCCAGCACGTTCTATAATGCATCCTAATTCTATGTCTGTATGTCCCCGAGAATGTGTCCCCCATAACAGTCTGTTTCCAGAGCTCCCGAGACACTAACTATGGGAAAAGCACAGACTGTTACATCCAAAAGATTCCTAGAAAAACCTCCTTAATCTAATTTATTTGATGTCATTGCTTCCAGAAGTGTTTTCACTCCAGCATGCTGAACTCCGCTTGTTTGCTTCCCCCAATCATGCTCGCACATTGCTTCAAAGGCATGCCTCATGGCCTCCGCCCGCTCATCTGTCTGCTCCATCTCCTCTCTCTTTCTTTCTTTACATAAGTTGTGACTTACAGATAAATACATTGACTGATAAGCACTTTACAAGCTGCAGTGTCCCCCGGCCTTGTGTACAGAGGAGACACCACACATCTCCCTTTACCTCTGGGGGGGCACATACTTTTGGAACAAGAGCCCAGATTTTGATTTGATTGCAAATGCACATGTCATTTTATTGGAAGTGCTCATACTTTTTTTTATCTGAACCAGGGGGCACGTACTTAAAGGGAACCTGTCAGGATGTGTTCACATTTGGATGTAGTGATACGACCGTGTACATGATCGCGCCCTATAAAAATGTTTTCTTTTATAGATCTAATGTGCCAATTGTAAGAAATCTAGTGTAGAAGCCATATGCAAATCAGACTGGAAGAGCACTGGGGCGTGGTAATACACTGGGACGGCTTCCTCCAAGTGCACGGACACGCCCCCAGTGCACGGACACGCCCCAGTGCACGGACAATCCTCCAATGTATAGACACAACTCCCACTGTACAGACATACACCCAGTGCACGGACACCCCTCCAGTACATGGACACCCACCCAGTGCACGGACACCCCTCCAGTACATGGACACCCACCCAGTGCACGGACACGCTCCTAGTGCACAGACACCAGCTCAGTGCAAGGACACTCCTCCAAAGCATAGATACAACCTCCACTGCACAGACACCCCCCAGTGTATGGAAACCCTCCTAGTACATGGACACCCCCTCAGTGCACGGACACTCACCCAGTGCACAAACACCCTTCCACAGTAAACGGACACTTCTCCAGTGCACGGACACCCTGATTTGCCTATTATTATTATTATTATTAATAATTTATAGAGCACCATTGATTCCATGGTGCTGTACATGAGAAGGGGGTTACATACAGAATACATATACAAGTTACAGTAGACAGACTAGTACAGAGGGAAGAGGGCCCCTTGCGGGCTTACATTCTATAGCATGCCTATGGCATCTACACTAGATTTCTTATAATTGGCTCATTGGATCTATACTAGAAAACTGTCAGGTTACAGGGAGCGATCACTTACACGGTCATATCACTACATCCAAATGTCCTGCCAGGTCCTTTCAATGGGGTATCGTCGCTTATGACATAAAATAAACCTGCACACTGGTGCAAAGTTCATGAAAAAAAGTCTCTCAAGTTAACTCTATATCTGCCAGAGGTGTTCTCCATCTGTTCCGAGACTACAACTCCCAGCATGTCCTGACAACCCACTGAGAGAAGTAATTTTCCAACTGATGGAGAACCGCAGGGTTAATTCAAAATTAGGTAAATAAGCAAAAAAAATCAATGAGGATTGTAACTGAGCTAAGTGCTGCAATGTAATGTCTCCAGGTGCCGCACAATGATTGCAGCTCCGGACAGTAAAATGAGTATAAATAATATAGTGCAGATGTAGGAAAAACAGCAGAAATATCAGCCCCTTGTCCTCCTGACGCCCCCCGGAGGCCGGGGACACTGCAGCTTTAATGGTATCCGCCAATGAAGCACAAGTTATGGAAGGATCATTCTTCATTCTACGATCTTATTTTACTTACCTCTTTGATTACACAAATAATAATAATATTGACGTTCTGCGCTTTTTTGCAATTAGTAACCGGTTCATTGATTTTTTTTTTTTTTTTATTATCTTTTCTGTTCCTTTTTCTGCTCGCTTCTGTCTTGAACCCATTCAGACCTCAGCGCCCCTAAGAAATGCCGAGCGCGCTTTGGCCTTGATCAGCAGAATAACTGGTGCGGTCCTTGCAGGTGTGTATGGTTATTCCAGATTTAGATATGGCTGGTTTTACCAATTTTGTTTTTAGTTTTTGTTTATTTCTTTTTTTTTATCTGGTAATTTCCCGCTCTTTGTCTTAAGCTAACGGCTAGTCCATGAAGCGGAGGCTGGAGCCTTCGGGTGGGCTCCACAAGGCAGCATAGTCTTTATGATTTAAGATTGGATTTTAGGGTCAGGGTCAAGAACTTCTGGAATAAGACCTGGTTCCCTTTAATAGTAGACATGGTGGTCCGATGACCATGGCCAACTTCATGAAAAGCGTCTATAGACCTAGAGGTTGCCTGCACACCAATACCAACATAAGCCTCCTAAGAAAAGGTTCTGAGAGAAGTTCACAGCTACCCACGTTTTTTTAAACTTTTCCACCAATGACCCATCATAGGGAACGTACAGGTAGCGGCAGTAAAACTAATGCCCCCTTCCCCCTCCCCCGCATTTTTCTCATTCTTTAATCTACAGCCTCTTGTCCATCACAGTACTTAACAAGCTCGCTGACGACCATTGCTGCCTGCTTCTCATCTTCATTAATAATCTGATTAACAACCTCAATAAACTGGGCATTCCTGTTGCAGTGAATACACTTGAGCGATGCACAAATGCTGCAGAATTGGCTCTTTGGTTTCTAGTTGTTGACTGTGCAAGACGAGAGCTTGTGAGATTTTGTCCCCATTCGTCTTTTTTTCCCCCCCATTGGCTGCTGACGTTGCCCGTTACCTTTGTCTTGACCATGTTGGTGTTGGACCTCCATCGGCCTCATGGGCAGTCATCAGTCTCCGTGCACTCTGTAGACCGTGTCTTCTCGCTCTTTCTCTCTATGCATGGTCATCCATTAGTCATGAGGTATCACCAACCATTGTCTACCAAAACCATAGCTGAGCCGACACCCAATCCTCCCTACGTCCTGGATCTGATTGACTGATGCCTGACACCGGCTGTTGTATGCATCCCACATGTTGTAGAGCAGATCAATGTCTGTCTCCATCCACTTGGCCATGGGTCTTTCTTGATTATTTCGGACGTTTGTGCATGTTAGCCATGGACTGAAGGGGGAATTACCAAATAAAAAAACAATCTGCATATTCTGTAGGTAACCATAGTTAAGAAAAGTGTCTGCAACCGAGCAGTATCCACCATTTTGTTGTATTTTTGTGTGTTTACATTGTGCTAACAGATGCAAATGCTCCTAAGAAGTGTCGAGCATTGTTTGGACTTGACCGACAGAATCTATGGTGCAAACCATGCAGGTATATTTACTACAAGGCCCATGGGGAATAAATCAATTCCTTCTGTCCTTCCAAGATCTTTCCAATGAATCTTCTTCTTGCTGTCCTCTGGTCATTACTGGTGGTGGTTGGACTTTGTCTTTTTTTTTCTATATTCTTTAAATTTCTGGTGACAGATTCTTGATTGAAATTTCTTAAGACCAAATACAGTCAAGAGCCAAAGAATTTGGGAAGATCTTCCTACACCCCATAGTCCTTTAATCGGAGCGTAGAGACCAGAATTTCTTGAGATTTTCCCATTACCGTCATGAAGACATTGAGATGTAATCAATTACAAACTTGTTACAAAGTTTTACAAAATTGTTTGAGCCTAGTTGCCTGAATATGCTGAGCGACTACTCTTTAAACTTTCCTAGACATGCACCCTTCCCGAAAAGACTAAAATGGGCCATTTTTCCCCCCAAATTTGTGCTTTGTAAAAATCCAATTATATACATAGATCTTCTCCAATCATCAGTGATACCTTCCTCCGTTCATCCGAATTGGTGAAGAGCGGTGGAAATGTTTAACGCATATCCTCCAGGTTTTAGTGTCACATATTTAGGGATAAAGCCCCCTCTTTGAGGGATGCCGTTTACTTGTTTTTCCAGAATACATTTTTAGATAAACATCTTCTTGTAGCTCCTTATGTCAAAAATGTAGAAAAATCTCATCAAGACCAACATTAAAAAAGGAACTAACAAGCTTGATGTAGCGCTAGAAGCTTTTTGTAGGGATTTTCTCCCCTTCGTAGGTGGCCCCCAGTTTACCGCAATGGTCTCCATTGTACCAGTTTGACCTCAATGTTGCATTGTGAGCACAATGTCTTAATATATGATGGCATCTGTCTTACTGTGACATCCACTAGTGAAGCATGTGTACCAATGTGATCAGATAAGGGGGGCCAAATCAGCGGACACACCTTGGTGGAGGGTCTGAGCTTTCTAACTTCTTTCTTATTGCTCCTTTTGGTTAAAACCTGTTATTTCTTTATTCTGATGCAAGCAGTCTTTGAATTTGGAATGTAACAATGGTAGGTATGTGTTTTCTCCCTCTCTGTGTGTAATGTCTCTTCATCTCCCGTCTCATGGTCTTAGTATGTAGACCCAAGACCATTGTAATGGAGCACCAAGTATCATTCACTAGGAAGGTATCGAGGGCGTCACACTTGGGCCCTTCCTTTGAATGAGGATGCTCGTAGCCTTCCATTACAGACATGATCATCTACTACATCTGAATTTTGCCAATTTTGACCAGTATAGATCAGTTGCATAGTCTTTGTGCCTTACTCCACCCATTAAGAGACCGAAGAACTTGCTAGTGGGCTCTGTGCAGGAATGCCAGTTTCACAAAAAGTAGCACCTTTGGCTTACACTACCAGTTGCTGTTTTGTCCAGTATTATACATAAAATATATAGTCACCCATGCTAGCTACAATGTCAGCGAATTGACTGCAAACCCTTCTAACCACTAACAAGAAAGTCTTATCACATCATCATTGATATGAAGTGATCGCTCATGTCTTCTGTTTCATTCTGTCATTCATTTTCTGCCATTAGCATTTCAGCCCTGCATGCTTCTTATCACTGGGGTTGTTGGATACAGTTCAGATTACTATATTTATTTATTTATTTTTGGGTCACTTAGGGAGCTTAGATGATATTTTTTGCCACCTCTGGTCACTGGAGGAGTTTAAAGTCTTGGTATTTACTGCACTCATGATATAATTTCACTATATTGACACCGGTGTCTGCTGAAGTGAAGATTAACAATAGATGTAGTATCCTCTTTAGTCTACAAAGCTTATTATGCAAATATTTAATCCCCCCTCTGGTTTCTGGTGCCTCTAACTGAAAACACCTCCAGGGGTTTCCGAAGCTCAAAAAGGTTGTAGGTTCTGGCGGATCAAATTTAGTGTCCACGATTATATAGAAATAATGACATTGGTTTCATCCCTGGGGACTTGTAGAGATAAGTTTAATTATACATCCCTGGCAGTTTATGAAGCAATAATCAGAGAAAGTTTGATATGTTGAGATTTACATGCCCTCTGGTGACTGGGATTGCTATGGTTACTTCATATTCGGACATGGGCAGTGATTAATAAAGTTACACCTTTGGTCACTAAGGGAGCTTAAGTCAATTACAAGTATGGCAAACCTGAGTGAGATTTAAATACTTTATAAAGGCACCGTCTCTGGTGACTTGTGAAGCTACAATTGATCTTCTGTAATTTATTTTACCTACAAAAGGTTATTAAACTTAATGTAGAAGAAATTGTGCCACCTCTGTTGACTTGGAGAGCTAAGATATATTATACTTAGATCCTAAGCAATCACTTATGATGCTTAGCATAATAAAAATATATTCCATCTTTAGTCACTAATGGAGTTTAGATCAATTCAAAATATGACAAATGACAACAAGATATAACATAATATCATCTGTGGTAAATTGTAGAGCTACAATTGATCTCCTGTAATTTATTTTACCTACAGAAGGTGATTCAATATAATGTAGAAAAAATTGTGTCACCTCTGTTCACTTGGAGAGCTAAAATATACATAGATCCTAAGCAATCACTTATGATGCTTAGTATGATAAAAAAATATATATTGCATCCCTGGTCACTAATGGAGCTTAGATCAATTCAAAACATGGCAAACCACAGTAAAATGTAAAATAATATAATATGTGGTGACTTGTGGAGCTACAATTGATCTCCTATAATTTATTTTGCCTACAGAAGGTGATTCAACTTAATGTGGAATAAATTGTGCCACCTATGTTGACTTGGAGAGCTAAGAAAAATTATACTTAGATCCTAAGCAATCATTTATGATGCTTAGTATGATAAAAAAAAAAATATACATTGCATCCCTGGTCACTAATGGTGCTTAGATCAATTCAAAATATGACAAACCACAGTAAGATGTAACACAATATAATCTGTGGTAAATTGTGGAACTACAATAGATCTCCTGTAATTTATTATTTCTATAGAAGGTGATCAGGCTTAGTAAAGAGGCAATTATACCACCTCTGGTGTCCAGGAGAGCGCAGATTTATGCCATTTAGATCATCACCAGTCATTTCTGATGTTTAGTATGATGAACTATAATACACCTCTGGTCACTGAGGGAGCTTAGTATAGCACCTGTGGAACGCAGACATTTAGCTGATATTGGAAGAATAGTATTTCTTAAGAGAAAGCTGAAAAATGCCCTTAGTTAAAAATGTAGTTACAGAAAAGAAAGTAACCCCCCCCCCCAAGAAATAGTCTATTGCTCAGAGCCCAAGGCAGATTTTATTTTATCGACATACTTTGTTGATCTTGGTTGTATATTTTTTTTATATTTTCTTTTATTATATCTCATGTTTCTTTTTCCTGTTTGTAGGAGAAAAAAAAAGTGCATTCGCTACATACAAGGTGAAGGCAGCTGCGTCAGCCCGCCCTCTTCAGACGGAAGCTTACTAGACTCTCCTCCTTCTTCTCCTACCATGCTAGACACCCCTCCAAGAGACTCCACACCACAAACTGAACAAACACAACCTCTATCTTTATCGTTGAAGCCTGACCCTCTGGCCCGGCTGTGCATGCCACAGTCACCTCTGACAGACAGTCCGGCACGAAAGTCCAGCAACCTGCCAACTACAATTTGTCAGAATGGAACAGATCACCATCACCAACCCAGTCCATTACAGTCTTCAGCTCCTTACTCCTTGTCACTTACACAGCCGTCAACCTCCTTCCCACCTTCTCATCGGTCCTTGGCTGGAACTCAACTTCAGCCCCTTTCACTTGTCACCAAGTCGCTAGAGTAGTCGCTCCCAACACTGACGCCTCATCCTTTTTAATATTAGTTATTCTCGTTTTTGATGATTTTTTTGGTATATATATTTTTTTTTTAATTTTTGCCAAGTGGCTACTTTAGTAAATGTTTTATGAAGTTCATTGGTCAATATTTGACCTGTCTTTTTACCTCCGCCTTTTCCGATTTGACTGCTCAGAGACCTTCTACGAGCCTCAAGGTCCTGTTGAAATTTGTATCATCAACGTTAAATAAAAAAAAACAAAAAAAAAAGTCTTTTTAGCATCGGAAGAAGGGGGGAAATTATATAAATATATATATATAAATATATGAAAATACAAAAAATGCATAACTGTCGTAGTTCTGATAGGTTCCTTTCAAAAGACTGATTTAAAGAAGAATTAAAAAAAACAAAAAGAAAATAGAAAAAAAAATGAAGCAATTTTGAAGCAGCCCTTGCGGAAGGAGTTGGTTCTTGATTATTTGTATTAAATACGAGCTTGCGAACCAATCATTTTACATCCAGTTTATACCCCACAGGGCACCACGAATGCAGCGCCCTCTTGTGAAACAACTTTTATTGTGATGTTATGTTGTTATTGTTGAAATGTACAGAAACACAAAAGGTAAAGATGAACAAATGTGTTAATATGCCTTGTTCCATGGTGGTGGTCGCTCTTCTTTTTTTATTTTATACATTTTTTTTTTCTTCTGGGCGGGAGGGGAAGGTTATGCTACTTGGAAATTTTGGGTGGGTGCGTTAACTATTTTTCAGAGCCATTGGACCAGTAAGTAGTATTTATTGCCTAGGAAATTGCTTGTGTCCTATCTGTTGTCTTTTTTTTTTTCCAAATATTTGTCTGTCCCCCATTTTTCCCGACGCATTGTATAAAGTTTTTTTTTTTTTGTGTAAGCATCTTATATATATATATATATCATTTGTACAAGGTTTTTAAGTTTATATATAAATTTATATATATATATATTTTTTTTTTCTGTATGAAACTCAGTTGCCACCAAATGGACATTTGTAGCTGCATTTAAAGGATCAATATTGTACAAAAAAAATAAACATAAAAACACAATTGCTATAAAAAGCCATTAAAAGAAGACTTGAAATTAACAAGGGAAAGAACCCTTTTTTTCCGCTGTTTTCTGTAACGGCGTCTTGTAAATTTACTTTAAGGAACAGGAGACCAGCCTGCGCCGATAGGACTGTAGACTGTGGACAGATTGATGTGCCAAAATTCCCGGTGAATAACCCCCCTTGTTTTTGATGCTGTATTTTTGTTACTCATGTTCTGATGTGATGTTACATAGGTAGCTTTGTATGTAGATTCTGTCATCTTTAACAGGTATATTTGGTAGGAGGGTGACTGGACAGCATTGAAAAACAATGAGGTGCAAAAAAATAAATAAATAAAAACTACCCCCATGGGCCAAAATCCTGTATATTAGATTACTTGCGATCAAAAGACTGCCAATCTTCTGCTTGCTTGCCACGTATAGGTTTGTAGCAGGCAACTAAAAGGAAAAAAAAACTAACGGGCATGTTGATGTTGAAAAAAAATGTCAAAAAAAGTGAAAAACAAAAATGGAAAAAAAAAAATTTGAACAAAACCAAGAAACTTCATCCGTTCATTGAGTGCCATTGTATTTGACATGACGCAATCGTAGATCTGTCTCTGGTTTCCTCTGGTTTATTCTGATGCTAATTAAATAACTATAACATTTTTTGTGAATACTTTGAATGTTTCCTTACGGCTGTGATGTTACCGTTCAGTTCTTTGCTCTTATTCCGATTTTTATTTCAAAATGGTATTTAAAAAAAAAAAACCATGCAAAAAATTTTTTTGTAATGAATTACATGTTCATGCTGTACAGTATCTGTAGCATGCAGTTCTGGATTAATAAAAGCAACTTAGTATGTGCACCGTGTCACGTCTCGTCTGTGTGAGGGGCCCGGAGCAGAGAGGGGCCCGGAGTAAAGAGGGGCCCGGAGTAAAGAGGGGCCCGGAGCGGACCAAAGTCCTGGAGCAGTGAGGGGCCGAGAGCGGAGATGGGTCCGGAGCAGCCCAAAGTTCCTAAGCAGAGTCCCGG
The DNA here is from genome assembly GCF_048569485.1 of Anomaloglossus baeobatrachus. NCBI lineage: Eukaryota > Metazoa > Chordata > Amphibia > Anura > Aromobatidae > Anomaloglossus > Anomaloglossus baeobatrachus. Next base: position 9,063,049 of record NC_134357.1, on the reverse strand, counting down.
AGCAGAGTGGTGCCCAGAGCGGCCCAAAGTCCAGGAGAAGTGAGGGGCCTGGAGCGGAGAGGGGCCCGGAGCAGAGATGGGTCCGGAGCAGCCCAAAGTCCCAGAGCAGTGAGGGGCCCAGAGCGGCCCAAAGTCCCGCAGCAGAGAGAGGCCCAGACCAGCACAAAGTACCAGAGCAGAGTGCTGGAGCAGAGAGGGGCCCGAAGCGGCCTAAAGTCCCAGAGCATAGAGGGGCCCAGAGCGGCCCAAAGTCCCGGAGCAGTGAGCGGCCTGGAGCGCAGAGGGGCCCGGAGCAGAGATGGGTCCGGAGCAGCCCAAAGTCCCAGAGCAGTGAGGGGCCCAGAGCGGCCCAAAGTCCCGCAGCAGAGAGAGGCCCAGACCAGCACAAAGTACCAGAGCAGAGTGCTGGAGCAGAGAGGGGCCCGAAGCGGCCTAAAGTCCCAGAGCATAGAGGGGCCCAGAGCGGCCCAAAGTCCCGGAGCAGTGAGCGGCCTGGAGCGCAGAGGGGCCCGGAGCAGAGATGGGTCCGGAGCAGCCCAAAGTCCCAGAGCAGTGAGGGGCCCAGAGCGGCCCAAAGTCCCGCAGCAGAGAGAGGCCCAAACCGGCACAAAGTACCAGAGCAGAGTGCTGGAGCAGAGAGGGGCCCGGAGCGGCCTAAAGTCTTAGATCAGAGCGGGGCCCAGAACGGCTCAAAGTCGTAGAGTAGAGAGCGGCTCGGAACGGGCCAAAGTTCTGGAGTAGAGATGGGCCTTGAGTGTCCCAAAGTGATAAAGCAGAGAGGGGCCTGGAGCAGCCCAAAATACCAGAGCAGAGAGGGGCATGAAGCGGTCTAAAGTCCAGGAGCAGAGAGGGTCCCGGAGTGTCCCAAAGTCCTACAGCAATGAGGGGCCTGGAGCAGAGAGAGGCAACAGGGTCTGACACTGAATATTAAAGTGAGCAATAAGTGTAGAATAGGGAGTGTGGAGGAGCTTGGGGGGGATACAATGTGGCGTTCACTTTTCTTTTCAACATCTTATCGGTGTGAGGGTGTGAACACTTTTACAACAATATTTTAAGAATTCTAGATTTCACAGTATGAACTGCATAAATTTAATTAAAATAATTGTATTCTATAGATATTTAGACGTGATAAGAATGGTGTACTTACGTAAAAAAAAAAATCCATGTAAAAGTATGTGTAAAATCCTAAAATTAAGATGAGCATTACAGTTTAGTGGTAAAATTAAATAGGAAGACTGATATCTATTAAGTCTCCGCCCACCCAGCCTGACTGACAGATATTAAGACTCCGCCCACCCAGCCTGACAGATACTAAAACTCCGCCCACCCAGTCTGACTGACAGATATTAAGACTCCGCCCACCCAGCCTGACAGATACTAAGACTCCGCCCACCCAGCCTAACTGACATATACTAAGAATCCGCCCACCGAGTCTGACTGATATCTATTCAGTCTCCGCCCACCCAGCCTGACTGACAGATACTAAGACTCCGCCCATCCAGCATGACAGATACTCAAACTCCGCCCACCCAGTCTGACAGATACTCAGTCTCCGCCTACCCAGTCACACTGACAGCTATTCATTTTTAATGGCTTTAATGCATCTAAACTAACAATTGATGTAACACATTGTTTGGATGAAAACCTCTTCCGCCATGTTTTGTATTTATCTCCTTACAGAGCTCTGACATCAGCAGCCGCGTTCAGTCTGATCCTCGTTGGCTTTTTCTTAGCACTTGATGCTTTCAGTTCTGTTTGGTTTTGTCCTCCAGTCACATGTAAATCTGTGTCTATGATTGTACCGGCTGCCTAATTACTACACTGAATGAATGGACGAGGAATAAACGTGCGAGAAATGAACAGGTGGGGAATGAACGAGCGAGGAATAAACAGGCGAGGAATAAACGAGAGGAATAAACGGGTGAGGAATAAACAGGATAAACATGCGAGGAATGAACGGAATGAACCAGCGAGGAATTAATGGGTGAGCAATTAATGGAATGAAAGGGAGAGGTATGAATGGGCGAGGTATGAAGGGGTGCGGAATGAAAGAGGTGAGGAATGAAAAGGGCGCGTAATAAACGGGCGCGGAATGTACGGGGCGAAAAATGCACGGGCACGGAATGAACGGGTGCAAAATGAACGGGGCAAGGAATGAATGGGAGAGGAATTAATGAGGCAATGAATGAACGGGCGGGGAATGAACGCAGCGAGGAATGAATGGGGCAAGGAATGAATGGGCGGGGAATGAACAGGTAAGGAATAAACAATCAAGAAATGAACTGGCAAGGAATGAACTGGTGAAGAATAAACAGGCAAGGAATAAACGGGTGAGGAATTAACAGGCAAGGAATGAGCAGTCGAGGAATGTATGGGCAAGGAATGAACCGACGAAGAATGAATGGGTGAAGAATGAATGAGCGAGGAATGAACAGGCAAGGAATGAACAGAAAGAACGGGCAAAGAATGAACAGGCGAGGAATAAACAGGCGAGGAATGAACGGAATGAACCAGCGAGGAATGAATGGGTGAGAAATGAATGGAATGAATCAGCGCGGAATGAAAGGGAGAGGCATAAATGATCAAGGTATGAACGGGTGAGGAAAGAAAGGGGTGAGGTTTGAAAGCGGCAAAGAACAAACAGGAGAAGAATTAATGGGGCGAGGAATGAACGGGGCAAGGAATGATTGGGTGGGGAATGAACGGGCAAGGAATAAATGGGTGAGGAATTAATGGGGCAAGGAATGAACGGGCGGGAAATGAACGCAGCGACGAATGAACAGGCAAAGAATGAACGAGGCAAAGAATGATCGGACGCGGAATGAACAAGGTGAAGAATGAATGGGTGAGGAATTAATGGGGCAAGGAATAAACGGGTGAAGAATGAACTGGCAAAGAATGAACGGGTGAGGAATGAACTGGCAAAGAATGAACATGTGAGGATTGAACGGCCAAAGAATAAATGGGTGAGGAATAAACGGGCGAGAAAAAAACGGGCGACGAATGAACAGGCAAGGAATAAACTGGCTAAAAATGAACGGATGAGGAATGACCAGGGGTGGAATAAACGGGAGAGGAATAAATGGGCGACGAATGAGCAGACAAGGAATAAACTGGCTAAAAATGAATGGGCGAGGAATGACCAGGTGTGTAATAAACAGGCAAGGAATGATCCACCAAGGAAAAAATGGGTGAGGAATGAACGGGCGGGGAATAAACAGGCGAGGAATGATCCACTGAGGAATGAACGGGCGCAGAATGAACCAGCGAAGAATAAACGGGCAAGGAATAAATGGGCGGGAATGAACGGGTGAGGAATGAAAGGGCGAGGAATGAACAGGCGGGGAATGATCCGCTGAGGATTGAACGAGCGAGGAATGAACAGGTGACGAATGAAAGGTCAAGGAATAAACAGGCGGGGAATGATCCACTGAGGAATGAACAGGCGGGGAATGATCCGCTGAGGATTGAACGGGCGAGGAATGAACAGGCGGGGAATGATCCGCTGAGGATTGAACGGGCGAGGAATGAACAAGCGGGGAATGATCCGCTGAGGATTGAACGGGCGAGGAATGAACAGGCGGGGAATGATCCACTGAGGATTGAACGGGCGAGAAATGAACAGGCGGGGAATGATCTGCTGGGGATTGAACGAGCGAGGAATGAACAGGTGACGAATGAAAGGTCAAGGAATGAACAGGCGGGGAATGATCCACTGAGGAATGAACAGGCGGGGAATGATCTGCTGAGGATTGAACGAGTGAGGAATGAACAGGCGGGGAATGATCTGCTGAGGATTGAACGAGCGAGGAATGAACAGGCGGGGAATGATTTACTGAGGATTGAACGGGCGAGGAATGAACAGGCGGGGAATGATCTGCCGAGGAATAAACAGGCGGGAATAAATGGGAGAGGAATGATCCATAAACCAATGAACGGGTAAGGTATGAACGGGAGGGGAATGAATGCGCGAGGAGCGTGACAATATCTGGTCCTGAGAGCGGCCAGGGGCTGGCAATGGTGAATGGCGCCCTGGACGTGGCGACATCCTGATGCTTCTTCGCTTTATTTCGTTTCTAGTACAGTAACAGTTCAGTAAAGGACGGTATTAATGCTGCCACTAAAACAAGTCTGTGCAGCATGGAGAAGCAGTCTACTGCTCAGCAGAAAGAATCTCACTACTAGAAAGATTCACTCATCACGGGGGTCTCTTAGGCGTGATCACCAGGAGCTCCAGGACCCCCAGAATCACTAGTGGGGGATAGAGCAAACTCCTGGCTTAGTGAGACGGACGTGGAGCCAGGTGGTCCGGCTCATGGTCATGTAGCGGCCTCCCTGGGGGGCTCCGGAGACCTGGAGCATCTGACTCTTCTGTTCATACAAGGCCGGGGCTGAAAAGCTTCATAGAAAGCGGTGATAATGCGTTGCTTGTTCGGGCGGCCGGCCCTGCACAGCAGTGAGCTCATGCTTCCCGCTCCTCGCCCGCTGCCAGATTTCTTACATTAACAGGTAATTGAGCAGAAAGTAAAACAAGACGACTTCATGTTTATCTGAAGATTCATCTGATTCTCTGCTGCGAAAGAAAAAGCTAAAAAAAAGCAGCGAAAGATTAATTACTGATGGTGAATGCTGCCTGCAGGGGGCGCTGTGCTCGGAGGACTTCTGTCTTTGTTTCTGTAAGGGGTGTGGCTACAGAGTTGTAACATTGTAACATTCTGTGTGTCCTTTTCAGGCTCTTTGTTTTTCTGCACATCCATCTTTGATGTGGTCATAAATCAGCTGAGAAAAGGCAGATAAAAGCGTTACAAACCCTCCCAGCATTTAGTCTGAATGAACTCACTGATGGGGCCTCAGTAAACTCATTCTGCAGCCCTCGATAGAGAATGTAGCACAGAGGCTGTAGAAGGTAAATGGGGCAAATTATTTAATGAAGCTCAATTGCAAAAAAAGATTTTTGTCCTCCCCCCTCCCCCCGTACATTCATTACATAGAACAAATTGTGCCCACAGGGGAGAATGTTTTACACATGTCTAACGTTTCTTACAGCTGAGGTTTTGTTACAGTTGTATCCAGTCTATACAATCCTCTTGGAGATATACAAGTCAGTCCAGTTTTGCATCAAGTTCTCTACATTTTCTCAATCTCTGCTTGCTGTGAATGAATGTGACCTTTGTACAGCCCTAACACTTCTCACAGCTGAGGGGTTGTTGCAATGTATCAGTTTCCTCAATTCTAGATGATCTAAATGCATGAGCAGCACATCTGTTTAGCTGTATTTGTTACAATGTATCAGCTTAGAGTCCAGGACGTTAGCTCACAGATGATTGTCTACACTGCACAGAAGCCCAATTCTTCTACCTCCCTGTCAGTGTGGGGCGCAGCGCTCGCCGGATCCATTACATGGATGCTATTGCCGTTCTATAGCGATGTTCTTCATTTAATGGGGAGAATAGTATGGCATGAACTGTACAGACAAAGCTCTGTATGGGCCCCACTAATGCTCCGCATAGAGCCCCTCACTGTCACCGATAAAGCAATCACTCCACTCCAGCCGTGTGCCCGACCCATGCAGTCTGGATAGTGGGAGACCTGGGCCCCCAGCCTATAGGGCCACACAGACTAAAGCTAAGTTATATCGGCCCCTGCAAAGCGCACAACTCCGCGATACCCAGAGAAAGGCAAAAGACTACAAGCTCAGCATTCGGGGTCACCGGCAGCATGCTGACTGTCTCCTATTAACAACTCAGATATTCTTTTTCTCATCAGAAAATACAAAACCAGCATTAAAAATTCTAAAGTAATGGTCGCACAGTGCCGGTCATAAGTTTGCACACCCCTGGTAATGCCATGGTCTTCCTTGTGCTGATAGTGATGAAGCTGCTGAAAGAAGGTGGCGTATATTGGACACATATATGGGACACATATACGGGACACATATACATGACACATATACAGGACACATATACGGGACACATATACATGACACATATACAGGACACACATACGGGACACATATACGGGACACATATACAGGACACATGTACGGGACACATGTACGGGACACATGTACGGGACACATGTACGAGACACATGTACGGGACACATGTACGAGACACATGTACGGGACACATGTACGGGAAACATGTATGGGACACATGTACGGGACACATGTACGAGACACATGTACGGGACACATGTACGGGAAACATGTATGGGACACATGTACGGGACACATGTACGGGACACATATACGGGATACATGTACGAGACACATGTACGGGACACATGTACGGGACACATGTACGGGACACATGTACGGGACACATGTACGGGACACATGTACGGGACACATGTACGGGACACATGTACGGGACACATATACGGGACACATATACGGGATACATGAGGAATCTGGAGTAGAACATATTCTGAATTTGTCACATGTCTCTTTACTCCATATTTCCATGTATCACTTTGTGATTTTGCTGCCTTTATTCTGTATCTACAATGTGCACATTCCAGTAATAACAAGGAAACCTCTGCATGAACAGGGTGTCCAGATTTTCTACCAGTTCTGTGCATTAGACTTGCTATTTTTTGGCGGGAGCACAGGGACTTTTTGCTGTGTATCCCTGCGGATCAGGACCGGACTCTGACTGGGGACGACGTCTGATCGGAGTCTATGAACTCGGCCATTATTGGATTTACATCTATTTTTGTTTTAATTTTCCCAATTTAATGCAGTTGTCTTTTTGCACCAAATTCTTCATTTAAGTTGCTCCTTTTTCAAACTCTGGTTTCTCCTTGTTCCTGTTTTTTTTCCTCTTTTCGTCATTGTTGAAATTTCGTAATCCAGAAATTTGCAGATGATTCATTATTTGTGACTTTTTTAAAAAAAAATGGAAACATTTTTATATAACTGTATTCAGGTCCTGCGTTTTGACTCATTGTTTTGAATGGCCGAAAATGTTGTGCAAACGTATATATTTTCTTTACTCACTTATATAGCGCCATCATATTCAATAGCACATTACATATTTCATCATTAATATCCCCACTGGGGTCTATAGTCTAAATGTCCTATCAGTATGTCTTTGGAGTGTGGGAGCAAACAAGAGGAAACCCACGCAAACTCCCTGCTGACTTTGTTCTCGTGGGATTTGAGCCCAACCATAGTGTGACAACCCAGCCGTGCTGCCCTATATATAGTAGTGATAACCACTGAGCCACCACGCTGCTCTATATATAGTACAGTGATAACCACTGAGCCACCGTGCTGCTCTATATATAGTACAGTGATAACCAGAGTCACCGTGCTGCTCTATAGTACAGTGATAACCACTGAGCCACCGTGCTGCTCTATATATAGTACAGTGATAACCACTGAGCCACCGTGCTGCTCTATATATAGTACAGTGATAACCACTGAGCCACCATGCTGCTCTATATATAGTACAGTGATAACCAGAGTCACCGTGCTGCTCTCTAGTACAGTGATAACCACTGAGCCACCATGCTGCTCTATATATAGTACAGTGATAACCACTGAGCCACCATGCTGCTCTATATATAGTACAGTGATAACCACTGAGCCACCGTGCTGCTCTATATATAGTACAGTGATAACCACTGAGCCACCATGCTGCTCTATATATAGTACAGTGATAACCACTGAGCCACCATGCTGCTCTATATATAGTACAGTGATAACCAGAGTCACCGTGCTGCTCTATAGTACAGTGATAACCACTGAGCCACCATGCTGCTCTATATATAGTACAGTGATAACCACTGAGCCACCATGCTGCTCTATATATAGTACAGTGATAACCACTGAGCCACCATGCTGCTCTATATATAGTACAGTGATAACCACTGAGCCACCGTGCTGCTCTATATATAGTACAGTGATAACCACTGAGCCACCATGCTGCTCTATATATAGTACAGTGATAACCACTCAGCCACCATGCTGCGGTCCAGAGCACTCAGAAAGAGGTTTTCTTCCAGGATCTGTACTTGGCCGCATTCATCTTTCCTTCAATTGCCACCAGTCATCCTGTCCCTGCCCCCATAGCATGATGCTGCCACCACCATGTCTCACTGTGGGGATGGTATTGGGCAGGTGATGAGCAATGCCTGGTTTTCTCCACACATACCGCTTAGAATTATTACCAAACAGTTCTATCTTCGTCTCATCAGAACAGAGAATCTTATTTCTCATAGTCTGGGAGTCGTTCATGTGTATTTTTGCAAACTCTATGCGGCTTTCATATGTCTTGCACTGAGGAGAGGCTTCCATCGGGCCACTCTGCCATAAAGGCCCGACTGGTGGAGGCTGCAGTGATAGGTGACTTTGTGGAACTTTCTCCCATCTCCCTGCTCCATCTCTGGAGCTCAGCCACAGTGATCTTGGGGTTCTTCTTTACCTCTCACCAAGGCTCTTCTCCCACGATTGCTCAGTTTGGCTGGACGGCACATTCCCTTTTTACTTTTCTTCCGGTCAGCTTTTTATAGGACAGTACAGGAGCTCAGTGGTTAGCACTGTGCTATATATAGGGCAGTATGGTGGCTCTGTGTTTAGCACTGTACTATACAGTGGGTACGGAAAGTATTCAGACCCCTTTACATTTTTCCCTCTTTGTTTCATTGCAGCCATTTGGTAAATTCTCATTAATGTACACTCTGCCCCATCCCCCATCTTGACAGAAAAAAACAGAAATGTAGACAGTTTTGCAAATTTATTAAACAAGAAAAAGTGAAATATCACATGGTCATAAGTATTCAGCCCCTTTGCTCAGACACTCATATGTAAGTCCCTTGCGTTTTTAGCGCTTTTTACATGCTTTTCCAGTGCTTAAAGTCAGATGCGTTTTGATGTTTTAACATAGAAACACTATGAAAAAAGGGAAAAAAAATGAAAACAAATATAATTTATTAAATCATAACGAAAATAGTTATAATTCATATAATTATAGCGGTTTTATACTATTTATCGCTATAATTCCAATAAATTAATATTTTTCATTAATTTAATTGTCGGACTGTGTGTGTGTAAAGGGACATATCATTCCATTATTTTGATGTCAGAAACGCATGTGTTTATGTAGTCCAAAACGCATGTTTTCTGCAGCTAAAAAGCAGGTAAAACGCTGGAATTCTGATGTTTGTTGCTTTTTGCAACTTCTCATCTTCTTCTCTGACTTCAATGTTAGCAAAACGCAGCCCAAATGGCAAACACAATTGACATGCTGCTTCTTTGAACGCTGAGTTTTGCCCAAAATTATGCAAATTAAACACAGCGTTTTGAACTGCAAAGTGCGGACAAGAAATCCCCATTTCCCATACACTTTGCTTGAAAATCAAAACGCATGCCTTTTGGCATGAAAACGCTGCAGTTCAAAACGCAGCTGAAACGCAGGTAAAAACGCAAAGTGCGGACACAGCCTAAGGCTAGCGCCACACATCCGTGCCTCCGGTATGTGTTTGGCATTTTTTACACGTACCGGCGGCACGGAGACACGTTAACCAATGCTACCCTATTGTAGCAGGCACACACACGTAAAACCACACGGAACGTGTGTCCGTGTGCGTTTGTACGTGTGTGCGTTTTTCAAAGCGCTGACATGTCAGTGTTTTCTCCCGCAGCACGGGTGTCACACGGCCCGCACCCGTACCACACGGGTGTAGTGTGGATGCGGTCCCGTGTGACACGCGCCGGAGAAAACACACATGTCAGTGAAAAAAAACAAAAACATTAACTCACCTTCTCCAGCCCTCCTGTCTCTGCCGCTGCTGCCTCTTGCTGCCGACCGCCACTCATTATTCTCATTGAATATTCACTTCACTGCCTGGCAGCAGCAGCAGCGGGGAGACGGCAGGCCTGGAGACCGAGGATCAGCACCACGGACAGCAGCGCGGACATCAGGAAGGACCAGGTGAGTATGTTAATTACCGGTTCTACGTGTGCTATCGCGGATAGCACACGTAGAACACACGTGTCACGCACGTACCAGAGACACGTACTTACCTGCACGCAACACGCAGGGAAAATACGTGTCTCTCGGCACGTGCGTGAATTTCACGTGAGTGTGGCAGAAGCCTTAGTCTGCGTGCCCATGATCAGTGTTTGCAGTGTTTTGGATGTAGCATATGTCAGCTGCGTCTAAAACGCTGCGCTGCACAGTACAAGCACAGTGGATGGATTTCTAGAAATCTGCAAACACTGACCTGTGGTGCGACTTTCCAGACCGCAGCATGTCAATTGTTTGCTGTTGATTCGCATGTTTCCTCCGTAGGGAGAACACAAACGAGAGACCGCAGCGCACAGAACCCTGATCGTGGGCACATACCCTTACTGACACTAACGAGTCATATTGGTGGATTTCCTGAGGAAGAAGTGGAGTAACACTTTGAAACGCGTAGAATTTAACCACCTTGCATTAAACCTTTCTTGGATTTCTGTCATATTTTCAGCAGCACGGTAATAGTTCAACATCCACAGTGTTCCTGAGTTATCATACTGCCCTATACATAGTACAGTCCTAATCACTGAGCCACCGTGCTGAACTATATAAAGTACAGTCCTAATCACTGAGCCACTGTGCTGCCCTATATAAAGTACAGTCCTAATCACTGAGTCACCATGCTGCCCTATATAAAGTACAGTCCTAATCACTGAGTCACCATGCTGCCCTATACATAGTACAGTGCTAATCATTGAGCCACCATGCTGCCCTATATAAAGTACAGTCCTAATCACTGAGCCACCGTGCTGCCCTATATAAAGTACAGTCCTAATCACTGAGTCACCATGCTGCCCTATATAAAGTACAGTCCTAATCACTGAGCCACCGTGCTGAACTATATAAAGTACAGTCCTAATCACTGAGTCACCATGCTGCCCTATATAAAGTACAAACAAAAAGCCAGCACTAACTGTGCACTTCAGCACTAAACATTCCAAACTGTATTTATTATAAAAATTTTGAGATTTTTGGCAAAAAATTGCAATTTCTTGAGCTGCTTCGCCACGTCACGGCAAATCTCATTTAAGGCAGTCCTACACTAAAATATTTTTATAAAATGTGCCATACGGCCTCACATATGAATAGTAGAACTGCTCTTAGCAGCACTCACCTGGTCTATTTCAATCCCGTACCCATGACTGAGTCATGGCTGTGGGCGGGACAGGTCCAAGCAAATGCTGCATGAAGTAAATAGCCTGTGGACAAAGCCTGATGACTCAATGTGAACAGTCACCAACCGCCAAAATCTAGACAGATGGAATACATCCCAAATTGGGGTGCATAGCAAGGTGGAGGTCAACCACCGACCAATTCAATGAAGAAAAAACAAAAAGCCAGCACTAACTGTGCACTTCAGCACTAAACATTCCAAACTGTATTTATTATAAAAATTTTGAGATTTTTGGCAAAAAATTGCAATTTCTTGAGCTGCCTCGCCACGTCACGGCAAATCTCATTTAAGGCAGTCCTACACTAAAATATTTTTATAAAATGTGCCATACGGCCTCACATATGAATAGTAGAACTGCTCTTAGCAGCACTCACCTGGTCTATTTCAATCCCGTACCCATGACTGAGTCATGGCTGTGGGCGGGACAGGTCCAAGCAAATGCTGCATGAAGTAAATAGCCTGTGGACAAAGCCTGATGACTCAATGTGAACAGTCACCAACCGCCAAAATCTAGACAGATGGAATACATCCCAAATTGGGGTGCATAGCAAGGTGGAGGTCAACCACCGACCAATTCAATGAAGAAAAAACAAAAAGCCAGCACTAACTGTGCACTTCAGCACTAAACATTCCAAACTGTATTTATTATAAAAATTTTGAGATTTTTGGCAAAAAATTGCAATTTCTTGAGCTGCCTCGCCACGTCACGGCAAATCTCATTTAAGGCAGTCCTACACTAAAATATTTTTATAAAATGTGCCATACGGCCTCACATATGAATAGTAGAACTGCTCTTAGCAGCACTCACCTGGTCTATTTCAATCCCGTACCCATGACTGAGTCATGGCTGTGGGCGGGACAGGTCCAAGCAAATGCTGCATGAAGTAAATAGCCTGTGGACAAAGCCTGATGACTCAATGTGAACAGTCACCAACCGCCAAAATCTAGACAGATGGAATACATCCCAAATTGGGGTGCATAGCAAGGTGGAGGTCAACCACCGACCAATTCAATGAAGAAAAAACAAAAAGCCAGCACTAACTGTGCACTTCAGCACTAAACATTCCAAACTGTATTTATTATAAAAATTTTGAGATTTTTGGCAAAAAATTGCAATTTCTTGAGCTGCCTCGCCACGTCACGGCAAATCTCATTTAAGGCAGTCCTACACTAAAATATTTTTATAAAATGTGCCATACGGCCTCACATATGAATAGTAGAACTGCTCTTAGCAGCACTCACCTGGTCTATTTCAATCCCGTACCCATGACTGAGTCATGGCTGTGGGCGGGACAGGTCCAAGCAAATGCTGCATGAAGTAAATAGCCTGTGGACAAAGCCTGATGACTCAATGTGAACAGTCACCAACCGCCAAAATCTAGACAGATGGAATACATCCCAAATTGGGGTGCATAGCAAGGTGGAGGTCAACCACCGACCAATTCAATGAAGAAAAAACAAAAAGCCAGCACTAACTGTGCACTTCAGCACTAAACATTCCAAACTGTATTTATTATAAAAATTTTGAGATTTTTGGCAAAAAATTGCAATTTCTTGAGCTGCCTCGCCACGTCACGGCAAATCTCATTTAAGGCAGTCCTACACTAAAATATTTTTATAAAATGTGCCATACGGCCTCACATATTAATAGTTGAACTGCTCTTAGCAGCACTCACCTGGTCTATTTCAATCCCGTACCCATGACTGAGTCATGGCTGTGGGCGGGACAGGTCCAAGCAAATGCTGCATGAAGTAAATAGCCTGTGGACAAAGCCTGATGACTCAATGTGAACAGTCACCAACCGCCAAAATCTAGACAGATGGAATACATCCCAAATTGGGGTGCATAGCAAGGTGGAGGTCAACCACCGACCAATTCAATGAAGAAAAAACAAAAAGCCAGCACTAACTGTGCACTTCAGCACTAAACATTCCAAACTGTATTTATTATAAAAATTTTGAGATTTTTGGCAAAAAATTGCAATTTCTTGAGCTGCCTCGCCACGTCACGGCAAATCTCATTTAAGGCAGTCCTACACTAAAATATTTTTATAAAATGTGCCATACGGCCTCACATATGAATAGTAGAACTGCTCTTAGCAGCACTCACCTGGTCTATTTCAATCCCGTACCCATGACTGAGTCATGGCTGTGGGCGGGACAGGTCCAAGCAAATGCTGCATGAAGTAAATAGCCTGTGGACAAAGCCTGATGACTCAATGTGAACAGTCACCAACCGCCAAAATCTAGACAGATGGAATACATCCCAAATTGGGGTGCATAGCAAGGTGGAGGTCAACCACCGACCAATTCAATGAAGAAAAAACAAAAAGCCAGCACTAACTGTGCACTTCAGCACTAAACATTCCAAACTGTATTTATTATAAAAATTTTGAGATTTTTGGCAAAAAATTGCAATTTCTTGAGCTGCCTCGCCACGTCACGGCAAATCTCATTTAAGGCAGTCCTACACTAAAATATTTTTATAAAATGTGCCATACGGCCTCACATATGAATAGTAGAACTGCTCTTAGCAGCACTCACCTGGTCTATTTCAATCCCGTACCCATGACTGAGTCATGGCTGTGGGCGGGACAGGTCCAAGCAAATGCTGCATGAAGTAAATAGCCTGTGGACAAAGCCTGATGACTCAATGTGAACAGTCACCAACCGCCAAAATCTAGACAGATGGAATACATCCCAAATTGGGGTGCATAGCAAGGTGGAGGTCAACCACCGACCAATTCAATGAAGAAAAAACAAAAAGCCAGCACTAACTGTGCACTTCAGCACTAAACATTCCAAACTGTATTTATTATAAAAATTTTGAGATTTTTGGCAAAAAATTGCAATTTCTTGAGCTGCCTCGCCACGTCACGGCAAATCTCATTTAAGGCAGTCCTACACTAAAATATTTTTATAAAATGTGCCATACGGCCTCACATATGAATAGTAGAACTGCTCTTAGCAGCACTCACCTGGTCTATTTCAATCCCGTACCCATGACTGAGTCATGGCTGTGGGCGGGACAGGTCCAAGCAAATGCTGCATGAAGTAAATAGCCTGTGGACAAAGCCTGATGACTCAATGTGAACAGTCACCAACCGCCAAAATCTAGACAGATGGAATACATCCCAAATTGGGGTGCATAGCAAGGTGGAGGTCAACCACCGACCAATTCAATGAAGAAAAAACAAAAAGCCAGCACTAACTGTGCACTTCAGCACTAAACATTCCAAACTGTATTTATTATAAAAATTTTGAGATTTTTGGCAAAAAATTGCAATTTCTTGAGCTGCCTCGCCACGTCACGGCAAATCTCATTTAAGGCAGTCCTACACTAAAATATTTTTATAAAATGTGCCATACGGCCTCACATATGAATAGTAGAACTGCTCTTAGCAGCACTCACCTGGTCTATTTCAATCCCGTACCCATGACTGAGTCATGGCTGTGGGCGGGACAGGTCCAAGCAAATGCTGCATGAAGTAAATAGCCTGTGGACAAAGCCTGATGACTCAATGTGAACAGTCACCAACCGCCAAAATCTAGACAGATGGAATACATCCCAAATTGGGGTGCATAGCAAGGTGGAGGTCAACCACCGACCAATTCAATGAAGAAAAAACAAAAAGCCAGCACTAACTGTGCACTTCAGCACTAAACATTCCAAACTGTATTTATTATAAAAATTTTGAGATTTTTGGCAAAAAATTGCAATTTCTTGAGCTGCCTCGCCACGTCACGGCAAATCTCATTTAAGGCAGTCCTACACTAAAATATTTTTATAAAATGTGCCATACGGCCTCACATATGAATAGTAGAACTGCTCTTAGCAGCACTCACCTGGTCTATTTCAATCCCGTACCCATGACTGAGTCATGGCTGTGGGCGGGACAGGTCCAAGCAAATGCTGCATGAAGTAAATAGCCTGTGGACAAAGCCTGATGACTCAATGTGAACAGTCACCAACCGCCAAAATCTAGACAGATGGAATACATCCCAAATTGGGGTGCATAGCAAGGTGGAGGTCAACCACCGACCAATTCAATGAAGAAAAAACAAAAAGCCAGCACTAACTGTGCACTTCAGCACTAAACATTCCAAACTGTATTTATTATAAACATTTTGAGATTTTTGGCAAAAAATTGCAATTTCTTGAGCTGCCTCGCCACGTCACGGCAAATCTCATTTAAGGCAGTCCTACACTAAAATATTTTTATAAAATGTGCCATACGGCCTCACATATGAATAGTAGAACTGCTCTTAGCAGCACTCACCTGGTCTATTTCAATCCCGTACCCATGACTGAGTCATGGCTGTGGGCGGGACAGGTCCAAGCAAATGCTGCATGAAGTAAATAGCCTGTGGACAAAGCCTGATGACTCAATGTGAACAGTCACCAACCGCCAAAATCTAGACAGATGGAATACATCCCAAATTGGGGTGCATAGCAAGGTGGAGGTCAACCACCGACCAATTCAATGAAGAAAAAACAAAAAGCCAGCACTAACTGTGCACTTCAGCACTAAACATTCCAAACTGTATTTATTATAAAAATTTTGAGATTTTTGGCAAAAAATTGCAATTTCTTGAGCTGCCTCGCCACGTCACGGCAAATCTCATTTAAGGCAGTCCTACACTAAAATATTTTTATAAAATGTGCCGTACGGCCTCACATATGAATAGTAGAACTGCTCTTAGCAGCACTCACCTGGTCTATTTCAATCCCGTACCCATGACTGAGTCATGGCTGTGGGCGGGACAGGTCCAAGCAAATGCTGCATGAAGTAAATAGCCTGTGGACAAAGCCTGATGACTCAATGTGAACAGTCACCAACCGCCAAAATCTAGACAGATGGAATACATCCCAAATTGGGGTGCATAGCAAGGTGGAGGTCAACCACCGACCAATTCAATGAAGAAAAAACAAAAAGCCAGCACTAACTGTGCACTTCAGCACTAAACACTAAGCACTAAAAACGCTGCGCTGCACAGTACAAGCACAGTGGATGGATTTCTAGAAATCTGCAAACACTGACCTGTGGTGCGACTTTCCAGACCGCAGCATGTCAATTGTTTGCTGTTGATTCGCATGTTTCCTCCGTAGGGAGAACACAAACGAGAGACCGCAGCGCACAGAACCCTGATCGTGGGCACATACCCTTACTGACACTAACGAGTCATATTGGTGGATTTCCTGAGGAAGAAGTGGAGTAACACTTTGAAACGCGTAGAATTTAACCACCTTGCATTAAACCTTTCTTGGATTTCTGTCATATTTTCAGCAGCACGGTAATAGTTCAACATCCACAGTGTTCCTGAGTTATCATACTGCCCTATACATAGTACAGTCCTAATCACTGAGCCACCGTGCTGAACTATATAAAGTACAGTCCTAATCACTGAGCCACCATGCTGCCCTATATAAAGTACAGTCCTAATCACTGAGTCACCATGCTGCCCTATACATAGTACAGTGCTAATCATTGAGCCACCATGCTGCCCTATATAAAGTACAGTCCTAATCACTGAGCCACCGTGCTGCCCTATATAAAGTACAGTCCTAATCACTGAGTCACCATGCTGCCCTATATAAAGTACAGTCCTAATCACTGAGCCACCGTGCTGAACTATATAAAGTACAGTCCTAATCACTGAGTCACCATGCTGCCCTATATAAAGTACAGTCCTAATCACTGAGTCACCGTCCTGCCCTATATAAAGTACAGTCCTAATCACTGAGTCACCGTGCTGAACTATATAAAGTACAGTCCTAATCACTGAGCCACCGTGCTGAACTATATAAAGTACAGTCCTAATCACTGAGTCACCGTCCTGCCCTATATAAAGTACAGTCCTAATCACTGAGCCACCGTGCTGAACTATATAAAGTACAGTCCTAATCACTGAGTCACCGTCCTGCCCTATATAAAGTACAGTCCTAATCACTGAGTCACCATGCTGCCCTATATAAAGTACAGTCCTAATCACTGAGTCACCATGCTGCCCTACATAAAGTACAGTCCCAATCACTGAGTCACCATGCTGCCCTATATAAAGTACAGTCCTAATCACTGAGCCACCATGCTGAACTATATAAAGTACAGTCCTAATCACTGAGTCACCGTGCTGCCCTATATAAAGTACAGTCCTAATCACTGAGCCACCATGCTGCCCTATATAAAGTACAGTCCTAATCACTGAGTCACCATGCTGAACTATATAAAGTACAGTCCTAATCACTGAGTCACCATGCTGCCCTATATAAAGTACAGTCCTAATCACTGAGTCACCATGCTGCCCTATATAAAGTACAGTCCTAATCACTGAGTCACCATGCTGCCCTATATAAAGTACAGTCCTAATCACTGAGTCACCATGCTGCCCTATATAAAGTACAGTCCTAATCACTGAGTCACCATGCTGAACTATATAAAGTACAGTCCTAATCACTGAGTCACCATGCTGCCCTATATAAAGTACAGTCCTAATCACTGAGTCACCATGCTGCCCTATATAAAGTACAGTCCTAATCACTGAGTCACCATGCTGCCCTATATAAAGTACAGTCCTAATCACTGAGCCACCGTCCTGCCCTATATAAAGTACAGTGCTAATCACTGAGCCACCGTGCTGAACTATATAAAGTACAGTCCTAATCACTGAGTCACCGTCCTGCCCTACATAAAGTACAGTCCTAATCACTGAGTCACCGTGCTGCCCTATATAAAGTACAGTCCTAATCAATGAGCCACTGTGGTGCCCTGTATAAAGTACAGTCCTAATCACTGAGCCACCGTGCTGCCCTATATAAAGTACAGTCCTAATCACTGAGCCACCGTGCTGCCCTATATAAAGTACAGTCCTAATCACTGAGTCACCGTGCTGCCCTATATAAAGTACAGTCCTAATCACTGAGCCACCGTGCTGCCCTATATAAAGTACAGTCCTAATCACTGAGTCACCGTGCTGCCCTATGCAGATGTTAAAGTTGTGCGTGACATTTTAATGTAACATGCAATTTGTGCTCTAAAAAATGCATAAAGAAATTAAAACAAAAGCAAAAAGTATTTTTGAGTTTGGATAAAATTCATGAACCCCTGTGCGCTATTTGCCCAGTAGACAATGAATAAAACAATACAAAGAAAAGAAAAGTGAATCAAAATAAATCACAACTGATGAACCTGTAAAAGTGGAGGAGTGTGGAGGAGTGCGGTGGAGTGCGGTGGAGTGCGGTGGAGTGTGGTGGAGTGCGGTGGAGTGTGGTGGAGTGCGGTGGAATGTGGTGGAGTGTGGAGAAATGTGGTGGACGTGGGGTGGAGTGCGGGGGCGGGTACTATTGCGCTGGACATCGCTAGCCGATGCTAGCGATGTTGCAACGTGTAAAGTACCCCTAAGTCTCGGATGGGGCTTACATTGTTAGTCTCATGGGTGGAGCTTAAATTGTTAGTCTCATGGGTGGGGCTTTTATTGTTAGTCTCATGGGTGGGGCTTACATTGTGGGTGGAGCTTTTATTGTTAGTCCCATGGGTGGGGTTTACATTTTTTTGTCTCATGGGTGGGGCTTACATTGTGGGTGGGGCTTTTATTGTTAGTCCCATGGGTGGGGTTTACATTTTTAGTCTCATGGGTGGGGCTTTTATTGTTAGTCTGATGGGTGGGGCTTTTATTGTTAGTCTCATGGGTGGGGCTTACATTGTGGGTGGAGCTTTTATTGTTAGTCCCATGGGTGGGGTTTACATTTTTTTGTCTCATGGGTGGGGCTTACATTGTGGGTGGGGCTTTTATTGTTAGTCCCATGGGTGGGGTTTACATTTTTTGTCTCATGGGTGGGGCTTTTATTGTTAATCTGATGGGTGGGGCTTTTATTGTTAGTCTCATGGGTGGGGCTTACATTGTTAGTCTCATGGGTGGGGCTTATATTGTTAGTCTCATGGGTGGGGCTTACATTGTTAGTCTCATGGGTGGGGCTTACATTGTTAGTCTCATGGGTGGGGCTTACATTGTTAGTCTCATGGGTCAGGCTTACATTGTTAGTCTCATGCACGGGGCTTAAAAAGTATGGTGGTCACCACTACACAAGGAACGTAGTCTCTGAACATTGTGTAACTCACAACGCTTGATAGGAAGGAGATATGGCCACATACATAAACTGGGGATGAATTATTTGGAGTCACCCTTTAGCTATTATTTTTAGCACACAGGTTATATAATTACGATTTTGACGGGGTGGAGCGCCCATTCTAGGGGCCTCGTCTGTAGCTTCGCCATGAACCTCCCGTCACTCTTGTTGGTCGTAGCCGGATAATTGGGAAATATTGAATCCGTGGCGATCATTGTGTTGGCTTCAGCTTAACCCCATTCACCTCTGCAACAAAGGCAGAGATTTATTTATCTTGTCTGACTGTGATCTCAGCACTAATGTTCTCTTTGATTCCTCGGCCCATTCATGTCGTCCCAGCCGGTCGTTCCCGGAGCACTGTACTCCTGTTGGAGTTATTGTGCCGCATTGAAGAATTATCTAAACCCCCACAGAATTTCCGAGCGCAGAGGAGCAGAGCTTGTTATTGCCGCCGCTCGCGGATGAAAAGAACTTTATTTTACCTTTCTGCTTTAACAAATAGAACTCCACGCCGTGGTTTTTTTTTTGTCATTGTGCGGCCGGATAAAAACTCGACATCTTATCTGGTAACGTCGGCGGCATCTTTAAATTTTAATAGATTTTTGCCCCCCTGTAAATGCCGCCTTTCAGCCACCGCGGAGGTTGCTCTCTTTTCTATTGTGCCCATGAAAGTCTTGTGGAGTGAGATTCTCACTGTGACACTTTTGTGTGAGTCAAAATCAAGATTATAGGTAACAGGGAAGAAAAAGAAAGAGAAGAGGAGGTGAGCCCCTTATTTCAGCATTAGAGAAGAATTCACCAGCAGGGATCAGTTCAAGATGGTGACAGACATTAAAGCCACAGACGGAGCCGTGTCACCGGGGTCACTGTGTCAGGACGAGCGCCACAAAAAACGCCATTGTGCCGCTCACACACAGAGACATAAATTTAGGAACAAGCTCTGTCCGGGCTGGAACATACTCCGCTCTGATAAGGACAAAGGCAGGATCCGCGCAAAAGAAGATCCCTCCGAGGCTCACATCGCGGCTTATGCTACATCCGCAAAGTTCAGTATATGATGAGACGGGAGGAAAGATACCGGGGCGACACAGAGGAGGGAGGACCCCAAAACTAACATGTACAATGGAGGGAGGACCCCCGAAACTAACATATACAATGGAGGGCGACACAGAGGAGGGAGGACCCCAAAACTAACATGTACAATGGAGGGAGGACCCCCGAAACTAACATATACAATGGAGGGCGACACAGAGGAGGGAGGACCCCCGAAACTAACATATACAATGGAGGGCGACACAGAGGAGGGAGGACCCCCGAAACTAACATATACAATGGAGGGAGGAGGGAGGACCCCCGAAACTAACATGTACAATGGAGGGCGACACGGAGGAGGGAGGACCCTCGAAACTGACATATACAATGGGGGCGACAGAGGACGATCCCCGAAACTAACATATACAATGGGGGCGACACAGAGGGCGATCCCCGAAACCAACATATACAATGGGGGCGACAGAGGACGATCCCCGAAACTAACATATACAATGGGGGCGACACAGAGGACGATCCCCGAAACCAACATATACAATGGGGGTGACACAGAGGAGGGAGGACCCCCGAAACTGACATATACAATGGGGGTGACACAGAGGAGGGAGGACCTCCGAAATTGACATATACAATGGGGGCGACAGAGGACGATCCCCAAAACTAACATATACAATGGGGGCGACACAGAGGACGATCCCCGAAACTAACATATACAATAGGGGTGACACAGAGGAGGGAGGACCCCCGAAACTGACATATACAATGGGGGCGACAGAGGACGATCCCCAAAACTAACATATACAATGGGGGCGACACAGAGGACAATCCCCGAAACCAACATATACAATGGGGGTGACACAGAGGAGGGAGGACCCCCGAAACTGACATATACAATGGAGGGCGACACAGAGGAGGGAGGACCCCCGAGACTAACATATACAATGGAGGGTGACACAGAGGAGGGAGGACCCCCGAAACTGACATATCCAATGGAGGGCGACACAGAGGAGGGAGGACCCCCGAAACTGACATATACAATAGGGGTGACACAGAGGAGGGAAGACCCCTGAAACTGACATATACAATGGAGGGCGACACAGAGGAGGGAGGACCCCCGAAACTGACATATACAATGGAGGGCGACACAGAGGAGGGAGGACCCCCGAAACTGACATATACAATGGGGGTGACACAGAGGAGGGAGGACTCCCGAAACTGACATATACAATGGAGGGCGACACAGAGGAGGGAGGACCCCCGAAACTGACATATACAATGGAGGGCGACACAGAGGAGGGAGGACCCTCGAAACTGACATATACAATGGGGGTGACACAGAGGAGGGAGGACCCCCGAAACTGACATATACAATGGGTGCGACAGAGGACGATCCCCAAAACTAACATATATAATGGGGGCGACACAGAGGACAATCCCCGAAATCAACATATACAATGCAATGGGGGTGACACAGAGGAGGGAGGACCCCCGAAACTGACATATACAATGGAGGGCGACACAGAGGAGGGAGGACCCCCGAGATTAACATATACAATGGAGGGTGACACAGAGGAGGGAGGACCCCCGAAACTGACATATACAATGGAGGGTGACACAGAGGAGGGGGGACCCCCGAAACTAACATATACAATGGAGGGCGACACAGAAAAGGGAGGACCCCCAAAACTGACATATACAATGGAGGGTGACACAGAGGAGGGAGGACCCCCGAAACTAACATATACAATAAGGGCGACACAGAGGAGGTTGGACCGCCGAAACTGACATATACATTGGGGGTGACACAGAGGAGGGAGGACCCCCGAAACCAACATACACAATGGGGGCGACACAGAGGACGATCCCCGAAACTAACATATACAATGGGGGTGACACAGAGGAGGGAGGACCCCTGAAACTAACATCTACAATGGAGGGTGACCTAGAGGAGGACCCCCGGAACTAACATATACAATGGGGGCAACACAGAGGAGGACCCCCGAAACTAACATCTATAATAGGGGCGACACAGAGGACACCCAAAACTAACATGTACAATGGAGGGTGACACAAAGGACAACCCCCGAAACTAACATATACAATGGGGAGCGACACAGAGGAGGATGAACCCTGAAACTGACATATACAATTGGGGGCAACAAAGAGGAGGATGACCTTCAAAACTAACATACACAATGTGGGGGAGACACAGAGGAGAGTGACCCCCGAAATTAACATATACAATGGGGGGCAACACGAATGAGGACGAGCCCCGAAACTAAGATATACAAGAGAGTGGGGGGCGACACAGAGGAGGACCCCCAAAACTAACATATACAATGTGGGGTGACATTGCATCTAAGACACAAATGTGTGATACTGTCCGCTGAGGTGTGTATCTAATCCTCTCCTGTGTGATACCATCTGCTGAGATGTGTATCTAATCCTCTCCTGTGTGATACTCTCTCTGAGCTGTGTATCTAATCCTATCCTGTGTGATACTGTCTGCTGAGCTGTGTATCTAATCCTATCCTGTGTGATACTGTCTGCTGAGCAGTGTATCTAATCCTATCCTGTGTGATACTGTCTGCTGAGCAGTGTATCTAATTCTATCCTGTGTGATACTCTCTGGGCTGGGGGAGTACCCAAGTGGTCTGCACACAAGCTGCCTATGGACGTCTAGTGATGGTGGATGTTCGCCTGTGTGCCCGCAGCTGCTGTACGTGGCCCCGGCTGGTAATATCGAGGGCTCCAGATGTTGGCACCTGTGCCCAGTAAGTGGACAATGGCCGCTCTGTGGACCGTTCAGATGGAGCTGTCACTGGGGACTCGCTGCCCAGGATACAGATGCTGCAATTGTGCCCGCCCGGTGCTGCGCCTTCCGCTCCTCTAAGACCAAGTAATATGAGCTGCAATGTGTTTCCCCGCAGGTCCGGCGCAGTGAATGGCACGCTGCTGCTTCTCCACCGTCCGTCCATAGCAGAACATGTCCGCATCTGCTAATTCCATCGCTACAGGAGAACCACCTGATCGGCAAGCTGTTCTTGGCATAGACGTTGGATAAGAACCAAGCGCCGTTCTCAGGGAGAGGGAATTGGGTTTCATGGGTGATTTCAGGTCATAATGGGAGCTGTGGGAATTCAGGACGGGAGCGGCCGCTGCAGAGAGGGATTCACGTGCGGGTGCAGCAGGTAAGGGAGAATACGGCAAAAATAAGGAATATACGATGACACAATGTGAAGAAAATGGTCTCAAAAAACGTCATACGATCAGGCTCTTATGAAAGGTGATAAATGTTTATTTATATTTATTACCATCTGCAGAAAAATATATTACTTACAAACAGCAGGGTCAGTAGGGTTATCTCATTATCATTAAGGGCAGGGTCAGCAGAGTCATCTCATTATCATTAGAGGGAAAGGTTAGCAGAGTCATCTCATTATCTTTAGAGGGCGGGGTCAGCAGAGTCATCTCATTATCATTAGAGGGCAGGGTCAGCAGAGTCATCTCATTATCATTAGATGGAGGGGTCAGCAGAGTCATCTCATTATCATTAGAGGGAGGGGTCAGCAGAGTCATCTCATTATCTTTAGAGGGCGGGGTCAGCAGAGTCATCTCATTATCATTAGAGGGAGGGGTCAGCAGAGTCATCTCATTATCTTTAGAGGGCGGGGTCAGCAGAGTCATCTCATTATCATTAGAGGGCGGGGTCAGCAGAGTCATCTCATTATCATTAGAGGGCGGGGTCAGCAGAGTCATCTCATTATCTTTTAGAGGGTGGGGTCAGCAGAGTCATCTCATTATCATTAGAGGGCGGGGTCAGCAGAGTCATCTCATTATCATTAGAGGGAGGGGTCAGCAGCGTCATCTCATTATCTTTAGAGGGAGGGGTCAGCAGAGTCATCTTATCATTAGAGGGAGCGGTCAGCATAGTCATCTCATCATTAGAGGGCGGAATCAGCAGGGTCATCTCATTATCATTAGAGGGTGGGGTCAGCAGAGTCATCTCATTATCATTAGAGGGCGGGGTCAGCAGAGTCATCTCATTATCATTAGAGGGAGGGGTCAGCAGAGTCATCTCATTATCATTAAGGGCGGGGTCAGCAGAGTCATCTCATTATCATTAAGGGCGGGGTCAGCAGAGTCATCTCATTATCATTAGAGGGTGGGGTCAGCAGAGTCATCTCATTATCATTAGAGGGCGGGGTCAGCAGAATCATCTCATTATCATTAGAGGGAGGGGTCAGCAGAGTCATCTCATTATCATTAGAGGGAGGGGTCAGCAGAGTCATCTCATTATCATTGAGGGCAGGGTCAGCAGAGTCATCTGATTATCATTAAGGGCGGGGTGAGCAGGGTCATCTCATTATCATTAGAGGGCGGGGTCAGCAGAGGCATCTCATTATCATTAGAGGGAAAGGTCAGCAGAGTCATCTCATTATCATTAGAGGGCGGGGTCAGCAGAGTCATCTCATTATCATTAGAGGGAGGGGTCAGCAGAGTCATCTCATTATCTTTAGAGGGCGGGGTCAGCAGAGTCATCTTATTATCATTAGAGGGAGCGGTCAGCACAGTCATCTCATTATCATTAGAGGGCGGGGTCAGGAGGGTCATCTCATTATCATTAGAGGGCGAGGTCAGCAGAGTCATCTCATTATCATTAGAGGGAGGGGTCAGCAGCGTCATCTCATTATCTTTAGAGGGTGGGGTCAGCAGAGTCATCTTATCATTAGAGGGAGCGGTCAGCATAGTCATCTCATTATCATTAGAGGGAGGGGTCAGCAGAGTCATCTCATTATCATTAAGGGCGGGGTCAGCAGAGTCATCTCATTATCATTAGAGGGCGGGGTCAGCAGTCATCTCATTATCATTAGAGGGGGGGTCAGCAGAGTCATCTCATTATCATTAAGGGCGGGGTCAGCAGAATCATCTCATTATCATTAGAGGGAGGGGTCAGCAGAGTCATCTCATTATCATTAGAGGGCGGGGTCAGCAGAGTCATCTCATTATCATTAGAGGGAGGGGTCAGCAGAGTCATCTCATTATCATTAAGGGCGGGGTCAGCAGAGTCATCTCATTATCATTAGAGGGCGGGGTCAGCAGTCATCTCATTATCATTAGAGGGGGGGTCAGCAGAGTCATGTCATTATCATTAAAGGCGGGGTCAGCAGAGTCATCTCATTATCATTAGAGGGTGGGGTCAGCAGGGTCATCTCATTATCATTAGAGGGCGGGGTCAGCAGAGTCATCTCATTATCATTAAGGGCGGGGTCAGCAGAGTCATCTCATTATCATTAGAGGGCGGGGTCAGCAGAATCATCTCATTATCATTAGAGGGAGGGGTCAGCAGAGTCATCTCATTATCATTAGAGGGAGGGGTCAGCAGAGTCATCTCATTATCATTAGAGGGCGGGGTCAGCAGGGTCATCTCATTATCATTGAGGGCAGGGTCAGCAGGGTCATCTCATTATCATTAAGGGCAGGGTCAGCAGCGTCATCTCATTATCTTTAGAGGGCGGGGTCAGCAGAGTCATCTTATTATCATTAGAGGGAGCGGTCAGCACAGTCATCTCATTATCATTAGAGGGCGGGGTCAGCAGAGTCATTTCATTATCATTAGAGGGCGGGGTCAGGAGGGTCATCTCATTATCATTAGAGGGCGGGGTCAGAGTCATCTCATTATCATTAGAGGGAGGGGTCAGCAGCGTCATCTTATTATCTTTAGAGGGCGGGGTCAGCAGAGTCATCTTATCATTAGAGGGCGGGATCAGCAGGGTCATCTCAATATCATTAGAGGGCGGGATCAGCAGGGTCATCTCAATATCATTAAGGGCGGGGTCAGCAGAGTCATCTCATTATCATTAGAGGGCGGGGTCAGCAGTCATCTCATTATCATTAGAGGGGGGGTCAGCAGAGTCATCTCATTATCATTAAGGGCGGGGTCAGCAGAGTCATCTCATTATCATTAGAGGGCGGGGTCAGCAGAATCATCTCATTATCATTAGAGGGAGGAGTCAGCAGAGGCATCTCATTGCACACTCGTGCTATATGATTACTTCATGCTGATCCTCTTTTCTGCTGTGCACCAGTGTTTAGTAACAGTAAGCCAGCGGGACCACCATGATTCCCCACCCATACATGGTGGGTAACCACGGTTTGATCTGACCATATCTTACCTCCCATTCTGCAGCCCCTTTTTTTCCTGTGTATTTTTCCAACTATTTTGACCTCTTTAGGCTGTTTGCCGCCATCTATATAGATATTTACTAGTTGATTTTTTTATTCATTTGACTGGCTATTTAAACTGGTCTAATCCTATATGTCGGCATCCTTAGGATATATTGGTAGTGCACCATTTTAATGAAATATCTGTCTTGTTGTGTATTCAATAAAAAATATGTATATTTTTGCACTTTACTCTTGTTCTCCCGTTGTTCATTCCTATAATGAGTAGTGCTGGCACCTTCCCTGCCTAAATTAGGTAGGCCTGGTGCTTATTATCATATGGCTCTTGATGTGAGTTATGTTTTGTCATTAGAGGGAAAGGTCAGCAGAGTCATCTCATTATCATTAGAGGGAGGGGTCAGCAGCGTCATCTCATTATCTTTAGAGGGCGGGGTCAGGAGGGTCATCTCATTATCATTAGAGGGCGGGGTCAGCAGAGTCATCTCATTATCATTAGAGGGAGGGGTCAGCAGCGTCATCTTATTATCTTTAGAGGGTGGGGTCAGCAGAGTCATCTTATCATTAGAGGGAGCGGTCAGCATAGTCATCTCATTATCATTAGAGGGCGGGATCAGCAGGGTCATCTCAATATCATTAGAGGGTGGTTTCAGCAGAGTCATCTCATTATCACTAGAGGGCGGGGTCAGCAGAGTCATCTCATTATCATTAGAGGGAGGGGTCAGCAGAGTCATCTCATTATCATTAAGGGCGGGGTCAGCAGAGTCATCTCATTATCATTAGAGGGCGGGGTCAGCAGTCATCTCATCATTAGAGGGGGGGTCAGCAGAGTTATCTCATTATCATTAAGGGCGGGGTCAGCAGAGTCATCTCATTATCATTAGAGGGAGGGGTCAGCAGAGTCATCTCATTATCATTATATGGCAGGGTCAGTAGAACCATCTCATTTTCACTGCAGGGTGTACTCAGCAGAGTCATCTCATCATCTCCCAGCAAAAGAGGAACACTTATCTTGTTTAGGGCCTGTAATAAAGTGGCATAACACAACCAGGGCTGTGGAGTTAAAGTCCATTTTTTTGGAGTCTGGTATAAAATGGACCAACTTTCACTCCTAAAATATATAACTGGGTCCAGTGGTTCAATGCTGTTTATGATTCATATTTTTTCATAAGAATTTGGAAACGTTATTATGAAATGTCCTATAAATGTCTGTTGTATTCCTGATCTAAGGATTTCGGCTTTTAGTTGAGATGAATCTGTGCTGCACTTCAGCTACATGATGTGACGCTCCTCCTCTACAGATAAGGGTAAAAACAAAGACACAAAGAAGCCTGCGATCATCTCAGAACTGCTGGAGACTGGAGTGAACAGGAAAGCAGGATTATGGTAAGGACTTCTTAAAGCAAGTGTAAACTTTCAATAAACAGCAAAATGATCCTTTAGAATTAGATGAGTGGCTTCATATCTCTCTCCTATTTATCACATATGCTGTGTTGTGCACACGCTGCATAAGAGATTATCTGTCAGTGGGACTTGCTGGAACTCTTTTTGGAAAAGTGCGGAAATTGGTTATTGCTGCCAAAACCCCTAAAATTGAATTCGTCTTGAAGAGACGTGCTGGGAAAGGGGCAATTGTTGATCAATTTTTCACTAACTCTCAAAGATGTAGAGTTCAACCGTTCATCAAAACTGATTGTGCAGGATGCAATTTCTTTATACCCCGCGATTGTTAGAGATGTTGCCTGTTTGGTCACCGCTTTGCTATCCACCCAATTACTGTAGAGAGGTTGTTCTCCAACCTTAAAATGATTAGGTCAGATATGAAGGAGGTGATACTATTTCTCAGAACAAATTCATAGACTGCACAAAAGATACTTGTTGAAAACTGTTTTTCCCACTTACTGTCCAGTGTATTGTATATTTAGAATTTATTAAAGTTTTTTTGTGTTCTCAATTTGTATCCAATAAATATATTTTATGTTCTATCTAAACAGCTGGATTATTGCATCATAATAATGCTTAAAAGCCGGATGTTACTATTTACTACAGTAAATTTATCATGCCGTGTATGAGAGAGTCAGATTCGTGGAGTCGGAGTCAAGGAAATTGAGGAGTCGGACGATTGGCTCACCGACTCCGCTCTGAACTCAACAATAAATACTAAGTACATTCTCTTAAAGTGCACCGTGTGCAGAATTATTAGGCAAGTTGTATTTTAGAGGATTTTTTTTATTATTGATCAACAGCTATGTTCTCAATCAACCCAAAAGACTCATACATTTCAAAGCTTAATATTTTTGGCAGTTGGAGTGGGGGTTTTTAGATTTGGCGATCTTAGGAGGATTCTGTTTGTGCAGGTAACTATTACTGTGCAGAATTATTAGGCAACTTAATAAAAACCAAATCTATTCCCATCTCGCTTATTTTCACCAGGTAAACAATATAACTGCACAAAATTTAGAAATAAACATTTCTGACATGCTAAAACAAAACTAAAAAAATGAGTGAGCAACATAGCCCCCTTTCTTTCTGATGACCCTCAGCAGCCGACCATCCATAGATTCTGTCATTGCTTGATCTGTTTACGATCCACATTGCGTGCAGCAGCCACCACAGCCTCCAGACACTGTTCCCAGAGGTGGACTGTTTTCCCTCCCTGTAGATCTCACATTTTATAAGAGACCACAAGTTCTCTATGGGGTTCAGATCAGGTGAACAAGGGGGTCATGTCATTATTTTTTCCTCTTTTAGACCTTTACTGGCCAGCCACGCTGTGGAGTAGTTGGATGCATGTGATGTAGCATTGTCCTGCATGAAAAATTATGTTTTTCTTCAACGATACCGACTTCTTCCTGTACCACTGCTTGAAGAAGTTGTCTTCCAGAAACTGGCAGTAGGTCTGGGAGTTGAGCTTCACTCCATCCTCAACCCGAAAAGGTCCCACAAGTTGATCTTTGATGATCCCAGCCCATACCAGTCCCCACCTCCACCTTGCTGGCGTCTGAGTCGGAGTGGAGCTCTCTGCCCTTTACTGATCCAGCCTCTGGCCCGTCCATCTGGCCCATCAAGAGTCACTCTCATTTCATCAGTCCATAAAACCTGTGAAGAATCAGTCTTCAGATATTTCTTGGCCCAGTCTTGAGGTTGTATCTTCTGTTTCTTGGTCAGAGGTGGTGGTTTTTCAGCCTTCCTTACCTTGGCCATGTCCCTGAGTATGGCACACTTTCTGCTTTTTGATACTCCAGTAACGTTGCAGCTCTGAAATATGGCCAAACTGGTGGTAAATGGCATCTTGGCAGCTTCTCGCTTGATTTTCCTCAATTCATGGGCAGTTATTTTTTGCCATTTTTGCCCAACACGCTTCTTGCGACCCTGTTGGCTATTTGCCATGATACACTTGATTGTTCGGTGATCACGCTTCAAAAGTTTGGCAATTTCAAGACTGCTGCATCCTTCTGCAAGACATCGCACAATTTTGGACTTTTCAGAGCCCGTCACATCTCTCTTCTGACCCATTTTGCCAAAGGAAAGGAAGTTGCCTAATAATTAAGCACCCCTTATATAGGGTGTTGATGTCATTACACCGCACCCCTCCTCATTACAGAGATGCACATCACCGGATTTACTTAATTGGTAGTTGTCTCTCAGCCTGTACAGTGTGGAGTAGGATAACATGTATAGCAAGTATCATGGGAGCAAAATACTCATCTGCCTAATAATTCTGCACACAGTGTATAAGTCCCACAAATTGACCCTGCACGTATCTAGCATCTCAGCAGCGTCATTTCAGCAGCACCAAACCTGCCCCCCTGGAAAAAGTGGAAAAATTCTATACACATTTAAATAAACACTAATAGTCGTGCAGCAGCAAAGTTACAAAAGCTTTTTTTTCAAGACACAAGATGACATTGCAGACGTATTAATAATGTCATCATTGTCGAAGCTCTGTGAAATGTCACAGGAGAAGTGACTCTAAGGGTATGTGCACACGTTGCTTTTTTTTCCGCGCGGAAAAAAACGCACCCTCTGGCAGAGGGGAGAATTGTAAACAATGCTTTTTGAGAAACAACGCATTGAAAACGCATGCGTTTTTCATGCGTTTTTCATGCGTTTTTCATGCGTTTTTCATGCGTTTTTTTAGGTGCGTTTTTTAAGACTTGTCAGTGATAATAAAGTTGGTTGAACACAGACCTTTGGAAAAAAAAACCTGTGATGTCATTTCCTTCTCCACATTCTGTTTGGATAAATGGGAGGGCTTGGAATGGAAGGAGCACCATTTGAATTTTGGAAAAGTTGAAATAAACTTCGCGCACCAAGCCCCTTAGGTACCTATACGTCAGAAAACCCCCACAAGTGACCCCATTTTGGAATCTGCACCCATCAAGGATTTTATTCAGGAGTATATTAAGCATTTTGAATCCACAGCTACTTCACCCAAAATGTTGCTGTAGCAACAATATTCTCACTTTTAGGCCCGCTTCACATGTCAGTGAAAAACACTGACGTTTTTCACTGGCGTGTAAAACACGCACATGTCCCTCCGTGTGCCGTGAATCACGGCACACGTGGGTTGTCTAAGTGCAATCCGGGCTCCGTTCTCCGTGGCCCGTGATTGCACTTAGAGATTAACTCACCTGCACCCGCTCTCCATGGTGCTGATCGCTCCCGCGGTGCAGCATCCGGCCGGCGCTGACCCCCGCAGCAGCTGCTTCCGGGTCGGCTGTGTCGCACATCATGAATATGCGCGACAATAATGAGCCGGCTCAGAAGCAGCAAGCTGCACGGGCTGCAGAGGACATCGCTGGACGCCGGGTGAGTTAAAATGTTTTTTATTTTAAAAGCACGTTTTTTTCTGGCACGTGTTTCACGGATCACACCACTGCGTGGTCCGTGGGACATCAGTGATGCCAGAAAAAAATGGACATGTCTCCGTGCGGCAATCACGCACACGCGGGTACGCCGCATGGAGACACGTGCAGTGAAAAATCACTGATGTGTGAGCAGACCCATTCATTATAATGGGTCTGCGTATGTCAGTGATCCTGGTACGTTTAAAAAAAAGCACAAACGTCCCAGAATCACTGACGTGTGAAAGGGGCCTAAGGCTATGTAGCCATGATCCAGCGACACGACGTCTAGTACACAGTGCCAGCCTTCCTGCAGCTGCCCATGCCCACGATTTGGGTTCAGGCTGCTGTGGAGCTCTATGCTACCTGCAGAGAACACTCTCGTCTCCGCAGCATAAATTGACATGCTGAGGCTCGGGAAGCCACGCTACCGGTCAGTTTATGCTGCGGAGAAAAGAAGCACAGTGGGCATGGGATCTCCAAAAATCCTTCCACTGTGCTTCTACTGCACAACGCAGCGTTATGGACGCAGGGAAAACACTCAGCGCCCATAACGCTGCAAACCCTGATTGTGGACACACAGCCTAAAAAGCGTCAATGGATGAAGGGATGTCAAATATATAGAACGTCCTACCCCCGCCTGCATATTCTAAGCTGGCACCTTTAGTACCTTTCATGTGGCACTAAAGGGTGCCTAGCTTAGTATTTATCCAATAAAAAAAAAACAATGAAAAAAATGGCGTGGGGTCCCCCCTATTTTTGATAGCCAGTCAGGGTAAAGCAGACAGCTGTAGCCTACAAACCACAGCTGGCAGCTTCATCTTGGCTGGTGATCAATTTGGAGGGCTCCCCATGTTTTTTTTTTTATTTATAAATAAAGAATAAAAAAAAAAATTACGTGGGGTCCCCCCAAATTAGATCACCAGCCAAGGTGAAGCTGACAGCTGGGGTCTGGTATTCTCAGGGTGGGAAGAGCCATGGTTATTGGACTCTTCCCAGCCTAAAAATAGCAGGCCGCAGCCGCCCCAGAAGTGGCGCATCCATTAGATGCGCCAATCCTGGCGCTTCGCCCCAACTCATCCCGCGCCCTGGTGCGTTGGCTAACGGGGTAATAAATGGGGTTGATACCAGATGTGTAATGTCACCTGGCATCAAGCCCAGCAATTAGTGATGTCACGGCGTCTATCAGACACCCGACATAACTAATTGACAGTAAACAAAAGCAAAAAAAGACAACAAAAAATGTTTTATTAGAAAAAACACTCCCCAAATCATTCCCTTGTTCTCCAATTTAATAAAAAAAAATGGGTCCGCAGAAATCCATATGGATGTCCCACGTCGCCTCTGGACCTTCTAGAATATGGGGGCACGTTCAGGAAACGTATCCCCCATTTTCTAGGAGGGCAGACCCTCCATTTGAGGAGAGTGGGTGCAAAGAATCTGCACCCACTCTCCCCGGGTCACAGCTGCACAGTGCTAAGCAGCCAGCACAGCTCACACTGAACACTGTGCTGGCTGTCAGCTGCTCTGCTCATGTGACCGGCCAGCGTGCACTGAAGGAGGAGGGAGCCGCGGGGGATCAGCGCTGCGACCGGACAGGTATGTATGACACCGGGGGGAATAGGGGGTGAACGGGCAGGGCCTGGGGGGCATTTTTCTGTCGCATGTGTTATTGCACATGCGACAGAAATCATAGGAGCAGGGCGGCCGGTGCGCTACTGTGCGCGCGGCCATGTTGGATTTTCGGGAGGGGGGTCGGGGACTCGGGGGTCGGGGCGGGCACTTTGGCGACACCTGGGGCTTTGCCAGGAAGTGAGGTCAACAGGAAGCCTCTTGACCTCACTTCCAGGTAAATGCCTGCGTTCTGGCGTGCCGACAAAGGCCGCGGACCGCAACAAAAAAGCAGGTCCATGCGTTGTGGCTGCGTTCTGACCCCACATCATTGATTTCAATGGGGGAGAGAACGCAGCCACAACGCACAAAAGAAGTGACATGCTGCTTTTCTTTCCGCACCGATTTTTGGCATCCAAAACGCTGCGGAAAGAAACGCAGCATGTGCACTGATTTTTCAGCTTTCCCATACACTTTGCTGGGAAAGCTGAACGCATGCAATTTGCCACTGAAATGCTGCGGTTCAAAACGCAGCGTTTCCGCGGTAAAAAACGCATCGTGTGCACACAGCCTAAAAGCTCCTGTCTAATCACAGACCTCAGATGAGTTTTGTATACAATTTTCAGCTCTGAGAACGCTCCTTCACATGAAATCTGGGTGTGAGCAAGTGTAAGAAGTGTCTTGTAAACTGCAGAAAGGTTTGTGTGAGCACCAGAATTGTATTTTTATATATATATATATATATATACAGTACAGACCAAAAGTTTGGACACACCTTCTCATTCAAAGAGTTTTCTTTATTTTCAGGACTCTGAAAATTGTAGATTCACATTGAAGGCATCAAAACTATGAATTATCACATGTGGAATGAAATACCTAACAAAAAAGTGTGAAACAACTGAAAATCTGTCTTATATTCTACGTTCTTCAAAGTAGCCCCCTTTTGCTTTGATCACTGCTTTGCACACTCTTGGCATTCTCTTGATGAGCTTCAAGATGTAGTCACCAGAAATGATCTTCCAAAAGTCTTGAAGGAGTTCCCAGAGATGCTTAGCACTTGTTGTCCCTTTTGCCTTCACTCTGCGGTCCAGCTCACCCCAAACCATCTCGATTGGGTTCAGGTCTGGTGACTGTGGAGGCCAGGTCATCTGGCATAGCCCCCCATCACTCTCCTTCTTAGTCACATAGCCCTTACACAGCCTGGAGGTGTGTTTGAGGTCATCGTCCTGTTGAAAAATAAATGATGGTCCAACTAAACGCAAACCGGATGGAATAGCACGCCGCTGCAAGATGCTGTGGTAGCCATGCTGGTTCTGTATGCCTTCAATTTTGAATAAATCCCCAACAGTGTCACCAGCAAAACACCCCCACAACATCACACCTCCTCCTCCATGCTTCACGGTGGGAACCAGGCATGTAGAGTCCATCCGTTCACCTTTTCTACAAAGACACGGTGGTTGGATCTAAAGATCTCAGATTTGGACTCATCAGACCAAAGCACAGATTTCCACTGGTCTAATGTCCATTCCTTGTGTTCTTTAGCCCAAACAAGTCTGCTCTGCTTGTTGCCTGTCCTTAGAAGTGGTTTCCTAGCAGCTATTTTACCATGAAGGCCTGCTGCACAAAGTCTCCTCTTAACAGTTGTTCTAGATGAGAAGGTGTGTCCAAACGTTTGGTCTGTACTATATATATATATATATATATATATACACCTGTAGCAACAGTTTCAATTCATCATGAGAAAATAATAGCAGCGTGCTGTGAGAGCAACCGACAACAGGATCACACGCGCCCATACAAGTCTATGGGAGCGTGTGAAACATCGGATGTCATCCGAACACAATCTGATTACTAAGGACACCAACAATGGAGAAGATGGAGAAATTACTTTCTCCATCTTCTCCACAGCTGTACTCTGATTCTCTTATGTGATAAAATCGGATGATGCTCGCAGAGTCTGAAACGAGCGACATCAGCATAATCAGAGCAATTAGCTCACATGAGAGAACATACGGCCGTGTAAGCGTACCCTACACTTCACATGAGAGAACATACGGCCGTGTAAGCCTACCCTACACCTCACATGAGAGAACATATGGCTGTGTAAGCGTATCCTACACCCTACATGAGAGAACATACGGCCGTGTAAGCGTACCCTACACCCTACATGAGAGAACATATGGCTGTGTAAGTGTACCCTACACCCCACATGAGAGCACATACGGCCGTGTAAGCGTACCCAACACCCTACATGAGAGAACATACAGCCGTGTAAGCGTACCCTACACCCTACATGAGAGAACATACGGTCGTGTAAGCGTACCCTACACCCTACATGAGAGAACATACGGCCGTGTAAGCGTACCCTACACCCTACATGAGAGAACATATGGCCGTGTAAGCGTACCCTACACCCTACATGAGAGAACATACGGTCGTGTAAGCGTATCCTACACCCTACATGAGAGAACATACAGCCGTGTAAGCGTACCCTACACCCTACATGAGAGAACATATGGCCGTGTAAGCGTACCCTACACCCTACATGAGAGAACATACGGCCGTGTAAGCGTACCCTACACCCTACATGATTGAACATACGGTCGTGTAAGCGTACCCTACATGAGAGAACATACGGCCGTGTAAGCGTACCCTACACCCTACATGATTGAACATACGGTCGTGTAAGCGTACCCTACACCCCACATAAGAGAACATACAGCCGTGTAAGTGTACCCTACACCCCACATGAGAGAACATACGGCCGTGTAAGCGTACCCTACACCACATATGAGAGAACATACGGCCGTGTAAGCGTACCCTACACCCTACATGAGAGAACATACGGTCGTGTAAGCGTATCCTACACCCTACATGAGAGAACATACGATCGTGTAAGCGTACCCTACACCCCACATGAGAGAACATACGGTCGTGTAAGCGTACCCTACACCCCACATAAGAGAACATACAGCCGTGTAAGCGTACCCTACACCCCACATGAGAGAACATACGGCCGTGTAAGCGTACCCTACACCCCACATGAGAGAACATACGGCCGTGTAAGCGTACCCTACACCCCACATGAGAGAACATACGGCCGTGTAAGCGTACCCTACACCCCACATGAGAGAACATACGGCCGTGTAAGCGTACCCCACACCTCACATGAGAGAACATACGGCCGTGTAAGCGTATCCTACACCCTACATGAGAGAACATACGGCCGTGTAAGCGTACCCCACACTTCACATGAGAGAACATACGGCCGTGTAAGCGTATCCTACACTTCACATGAGAGAACATACGGCCGTGTAAGTGTACCCCACACTTCACATGAGAGAACATACGGTCGTGTAAGCGTACCCCACACTTCACATGAGAGAACATACGGCCATGTAAGCGTACCCTACACCCCACATGAGAGAACATACGGCCATGTAAGCGTACCCTACACCCCACATGAGAGAACATACAGCCGTGTAAGCGTACCCTACACCCCACATGAGAGAACATACAGCCGTGTAAGCGTACCCCACACCTCACATGAGAGAATATACAGCCGTGTAAGCGTACCCTACACCCCACATGAGAGAACATACGGCCATGTAAGCGTACCCTACACCCCACATGAGAGAACATACAGCCATGTAAGCGTACCCTACACCCCACATGAAAGAACATACGGCCATGTAAGCGTACCCTACACCCCACATGAGAGAACATACGGCCATGTAAGCGTACCCTACACCCCACATGAGAGAACATACAGCCGTGTAAGCGTACCCTACACCCCACATGAGAGAACATACGGTCGTGTAAGCGTACCCTACACCTCACATGAGAGAACATACGGCTGTGTAAGCGTACCCTACACCCCACATGAGAGAACATACGGGCCGTGTAAGCGTACCCTACACCCCACATGAGAGAACATACGGCCATGTAAGCGTATCCTACACCTCACATGAGAGAACATACGGCTGTGTAAGCGTACCCTACACCCCACATGAGAGAACATACGGCCATGTAAGCGTACCCTACACCCCACATGAGAGAACATATGGCTGTGTAAGCGTATCCTACACCTCACATGAGAGAGCATACGGCCGTGTAAGCGTATCCTACACCACATATGAGAGAACATACGGCCGTGTAAGCGTACCCTACACCCCACATGAGAGAACATACGGCCATGTAAGCGTACCCTACACCCCACATGAGAGAACATACAGCCGTGTAAGCGTACCCTACACCCCACATGAGAGAACATACAGCCGTGTAAGCGTACCCCACACCTCACATGAGAGAATATACAGCCGTGTAAGCGTACCCCACACCTCACATGAGAGAATATACAGCCGTGTAAGCGTACCCTACACCCCACATGAGAGAACATACGGCCATGTAAGCGTACCCTACACCCCACATGAGAGAACATACAGCCGTGTAAGCGTACCCTACACCCCACATGAGAGAACATACAGCCGTGTAAGCGTACCCCACACCTCACATGAGAGAATATACAGCCGTGTAAGCGTACCCTACACCCCACATGAGAGAACATACGGCCATGTAAGCGTACCCTACACCCCACATGAGAGAACATACAGCCATGTAAGCGTACCCTACACCCCACATGAGAGAACATACGGCCATGTAAGCGTACCCTACACCCCACATGAGAGAACATACGGCCATGTAAGCGTACCCTACACCCCACATGAGAGAACATACAGCCGTGTAAGCGTACCCTACACCCCACATGAGAGAACATACGGTCGTGTAAGCGTACCCTACACCTCACATGAGAGAACATACGGTCGTGTAAGCGTATCCTACACCACACAGGATTGGAAATGCACAGTACCCTGTTCCTATATGTGAACATCAAGCCTGACCTTTACAAAAAAAATGACATCCCATGTATAATAAAGCATGATTGAACAGTATTAATAATGAAAACAGGTGCACTACTCACAATTCTGAGCCTGAGACCTCCAGATTGAACTCGCTTGTTATATTGTCTGGTGTAGGCTTACTATGGTAAGTAAAAAATAGAAGTTAGCAGAAAAACAAAATGCAGGTCAAGCTCCTGAGATAATGACAGTGGACTTCCTATAATGTTACATTGTGTCCAGAGTCTAAAATGGGCTTTACACGCTGCGATCTCGCTAGTGAGATCGCAAGCGATCGTACCCGCCCTCGTCGGTTGTGCGACACAGGCAAATCGCTGCCCGTGCCGCACAACCTCGCTTAACACCGTCACACGGACTTACCTGCCCTGCGATGTGGCTCTGGCCAGCGAACCGCCTCCTTTCTAAGGGGGCGGTTCGTGCGGTGTCACAGCGACGTCGCATGGCAGGCGTCCAATAGAAGCGGAGGGGCGGAGATGAGCGGGACGTAACATCCCGCCCACCTCCTTCCTTCCGCATTGGCGGTTGACGCAGGTAAGGATATGTTTGTCGCTCCTGCGGCTTCACACACAGCGATGTATGCTGCCGTAGTAACGAGGAACAACATCGCTAATATGCAATAAACGATTTTTTGTTTCAGGACGACCTCTCCACGGCAAACGATTTTGACCGCTTTTGCGATCGTTTAAGGTCGCTCATAAGTGTCACACACTGCGATATCGTTAATGACCCCGGATGTGCATCACAAACACGGTGACCTCGACGATAATTCATTAATGATATCGTAGCGTGTAAAGCCCCCTTTACTTCATGTTGACAGATCTCAAAATATATGTCTGTGGAGGGACAAAACGATTGTGGTCACATAGGTCACGACCGAGACCATGAGGGGTCCACAAACTTCAGCGCATATTTCAGTTGGATGTGAGTGTTTGGACGCACATTCAGCTGAAATGTATTGCGGAGCAGAGCCCCACCGGGCCCGTACGCTGCAATAGAGGTCATCAGCTGACGTCGGTGGGAACATGATGCGCCAGTGAAGCCATGAGCCGCCCGACTCTTGCACACTGAAGTCAGCTGCTAGCTTCAGAAACGGACACCGCACAGCAAGGGAAGAAAGGAAGGTGAGGAGAATTTTTTTTTTACTATAGAACAGCAGCAGAACAGGGGACATGTACACCAGGATGGGCTCAGGATGGGGAACATATATACCAGAATGGGGGACATACAGTGGGTACGGAAAGTATTCAGGCCCCTTTAAATTTTTCACTCTTTGTTTCATTGCTGCCATTTGGTAAGTTCAAAATAAAAAATTTTCTTACTCATTAATGTACGCTCTGCCCCCATCCTCCATCTTGCCAGAAAAAAACAGAAATGTAGACATTTTTGCAAATTTATTAAACAAGAAAAACTGAAATATTACATGGTCATAAGTATTCAGGCCCTTTGCTCAGACACTCATATGTAAGTCCCATGCTGTCCATTTCCTTCTGATCCTCCTTGAGATGGTTCTCCTCCTTCATTGGAGTCCAGCTGTGTGTAATTACCCTGATAGGGCGTGATTTGGAAAGGCGCACACCTGTCTATATAAGACCTCACAGCTCACACTGCATGTCACACCAAATGAGGATCATGAGGTCAAAGGAACTACCCAAGCAGCTCAGAGACAGAATTGTAGCAAGGCACAGATCTGGCCAAGGTTACAAAACAATTTCTGCAGTACTCAAGGCTCCTAAGAGCACAGTGGCCTCCATAATCCTTAAAGGGAACCTGTCATCAGAAATTCAGCTTGAAAACTAAACGTTTCCCCCTCTGCAGCTCCTGGGCTGCATTCTAGCAAGGTTCCTGTACTTTTTGTGGCCCCTTTTAAACCAAATTAAATACTTTATAAACTTGTACCTTTTGCTATGTAAATTTTGTAAATCGTCCATGGGGGCGGGCTCTCTGCTGACCGTTGCTGTTCCTCCAGCACATTGACGCCGTCCCCCCACGCTCCATTTCATCCATCAGGATGCCGCCCACTGCGCCCGAGGTGCCGCCCACGCCAGGATCGCTGGTGACGTGTGTCACAAGCACGAGATTATGGGCGGCGCTGTGATTGCATCGCAAGTGCCCGCCCATAATCTCGTGGACGTGCTTTCCCCCACTGCCTCCAGCGTTCTGCGCAAGTGCTCGCCGGCCAAATGACCTGACGTCACCTCCTTCCCATCTTACCCTGCAGCAGGGCAAGATGGGAAAGAGGTGACGTCGGGTCATCTGGCCAGCAAGCGCTGGCGCAGAATGCTGGAGGAAGAGGGGAAAGTGCGTACGGTCACGAGTTTATGGGCGGCACTTGCTGATGACACTCACAGCACCGCCCATAACCTCGTGCCTGCGCAAAACGTCACCAGCGGTCACACGTGCACACAGTGCACAGTCCCGCTACGGTCGCACAGTGCATGCGCGGGACCACGGGCGCCCAGGGGCGGCGTCCTGAGATATGAAATTCAGCGCTGGGGGGCGGCGTAAATCTGCTGGAGGAACAGCAACGGTCAGCAGAGAGCCCGCCCCCATAGACGATTTACAAAATTTACATAGCAAAAGGTACAAGTTTATAAAGTATTTAATTTGGTTTAAAAGGGGCCAAAAAAAGTACAGGAACATTGCTAGAATGCAGCCCAGGAGCTGCAGAGGGGGAAACTTTTAGGTTTAAAGCAAAATTTCTGATGACAGGTTCCCTTTAAATGAAAGAAGTTTGGGACCAGCAGAACTCTTCCTAGACCCGGCCGTCCAGCCAAACTGAGCAATCGTGGGAGAAGAGCCTTGGTGAGAGAGGTAAAGAAGAACCCCAAGATCACTGTGGCAGAGCTCCAGAGATGCAGTAGGGACATGGGAGAAAGTACCACTAAGTCAACTATCACTGCAGCGTCCACCAGTCTGGCCTTTATGGCAGAGTGGCCCGATGGAAGCCTCTCCTCAGAGCAAGACATGTGAAAGCTGCATAGAGTTTATAAAAAACACATGAAGGATCCCAGACTATGAGAAATAAGATTCTCTGGTCTGATGAAATGAAGATAGAACTTTTTGGTGATAATTGTAAGCGGTTTGTGTGGAGAAAACCAGGCACTGCTCATCACCTGCCCAATACAATCCCAACAGTGAAGCATGGTGGTGGCAGCATTATGCTATGGGGGCAGGGACAGGATGACTGGCTTCAATTGAAGGAAAGATGAATACGGCTAAGTACAGAGATGTCCTGGAAGAAAACCTCTTCCAGAGTGCTCTGGACCTCAGACTTGGCCGAAGATTCACCTTCCAACAAGACAATGACCCTAAGCACACAGCTAAAATAATAAAGGAGCAGCTTCAGAACAAATCTGTGACCATTCTTGATCGGCCCAGCCAGAGCCCTGACCTAAACCCAATTGAGCATCTCTGGAGAGACCTGAAAATGGCGTCCACCAACGTTCACCATCCAACCTGACGGATCTGGAGAGGATCTGCAAGGAAGAATGGCCGAGGATCCCCAAATCCAGGATCCCAAGAAGACTCATGGCTGTACTAGCTCAAATGGGAGGGCGCTTCTACTCAATACTGAGCAAAGGGGCTGAATACTTATCACCATGTGATATACTGAGCAAAGGGTCTGAATACTTATGACCATGTGATATACTCAGCAAAGGGGCTGAATACTTATGACCATGTGATATACTGAGCAAAGGGGCTGAATACTTATCACCATGTGCTATACTGAGCAAATGGGCTGAATACTTATGACCATGTGATATACTCAGCAAAGGGGCTGAATACTTATGACCATGTGATATACTGAGCAAAGGGGCTGAATACTTATGACTGTCACGCTCCCGATGCCTCAGCACCGCTCCTTACCCACTGAGCCGGTCTCACCATCCAGGCACCGCTCCTTACCCATTGATCCAGTCTCGTCATCGTACCACCGCTCCTTGCTCACTGATCCAGTCCACGTGTCCGCCGGTCATGGCTGCCACTCCCGCTCATGCTCCCATGTCCTGTTCCTGGTCTCAGGAGTCTGACTCTGAGTCTTAGACACATGTTTCTGTATAGGACCGGGCCACACCCACTTTCCTGGTCTTATAGGCCCAGCACACCTGAAGCAGGAGATTGCATGGGGCTGTGCTGGGTATATAAGACTGGTCATTCCATCAACGTGTCTTGTAAAGTAGTGACTTGGAAGGACTTGTCCTAAAGCCTTGTCTTTTGAGCTAGGTGCGCAGGCCCCCTTGTGCCCTGTCCTGTTTTACTGCTTGTCCTTGCTTCCTGGTACCTGTATCCTGTACTGTCTTAGGCTATGTGCGCACTAGACCGTTTTACCCACGGATTTGCCGCGGAAATTTCTTGAGAAAGATTAGAAATCTTTCTGGAGACATTTCCCAGCAAAACCTATGTGCAAAAAAAATTGCTGTGCACACGCTGCGGATTTTTCTCAAGAAAATTTCTTGAGAAAATTTTCTCGAGAAACTTTCTTGAGAAAATGAGCATGTCTATTATTACTTTTGGAATACCCCCGGAATTTCTATACTTGCATGTGTCAGAAACAACCTGCGGAAAATCCGTGGTGAAATCGCGGTAAAATCGCGGCTAATCCGCGGTAAAAACGCATGCGTTTTTACCGCGGATTTGGTGCGTTTTTTTCCCGCAGGTGTGGGAATCTTCAACTCCCAGAATGTCTCTCAAGAAAGTTTCTTGAGAAAAAGGACATTTCTAGTGCGCACATAGCCTAAGGAACCCCGAGACCCTGGTGACCTGGTTCTACCCGTCCCTGCCTCGCTAGTGCTCTGGCTACCGTGTACCCTGCCCTCTGGTAGGGTGCTTTGCCCAGTGGATCCACCTCCTGGGCCTACCAGTCCTCCTGGCCCTCACAATTTGATCAGGCCATGGATCCCGCTGGAGTGCAAACATCAGAGCTGGCAGGGCTGCGCCAGGAGCTGGTGCAACAGCACAAAACCCAGAACCGGATGTTGAAGTTCCTGGCGTGCGTGGACCACCGGTTATATAAGCTGCAGACCGCCGCCTCGTCTGAGTCCACGCAGCAACCAGTCTCCAGGTCCGAACCAGTTTCCTCCACGGCCTCGCAACTTCGCCTCGCTGCACCGCCTCGCTATGCGGGAGATCCCAAGACCTGCCGAGGCTTCCTGAACCAGTGTTCCCTGCACTTCCTGTTGCTCCCGCATTTGTTCGTCTCAGACCAGGCTAAAGTGGCGTTCCTGATGTCACATCTAGAAGGCGAAGCTCTAGCCTGGATTAACCCCCTGTGGGAGAATGAGGATCCGATGACCACCGACATCCGGGAATTCCTGGAAGCCTTCCGAAGCACTTTCGATGAACCCGGACGTACTACCGCAGTGACCTCTTCGCTCCTCCGGCTACGGCAAGGGACCCTGACCGTTGGCCAATACGCTATCCAGTTCCGCATGCTCGCCTCTGAGCTGGGCTGGAAGAATGAGGCCTTGACGGTGGCTTTTTCGGAGGGTCTCTCTGGCCGCATCAAAGACGAACTGGCCGGCCGTGACGTTCCACGAACTTTGAATGCTTTGATATCCTTAGCCACCCGGATTGACCTTCGTTTCCAGGAGTGAACCAAAGAGGTAATCCGGGAGAAGCGACCACCCCGTCACGCCTTGTTCCCGCAGAGGCCTACCGCTCCTTCGCCCCTGCCTTCCTGTGATGTGTATCCAGAGCCCATGCAAATAGATCAACTGAACCAAGCCAAGCAACGCCGTGCAGAACGACTCGCCCGGGGCCTGTGTTTTTATTGCGGAGACGGTTCGCATTTGCTCCGTTCTTGCCCGGAGAAACCAGGTAGACCCCAGGTCCAAAGGATGGTGGGAACCGCCACCCTTGGCACCGGAATCCCCTCCGTTCCAGTTACACAGACAGTCAAGGTAACGACGGAGAAGACCAGGTTCACGGCAGAGGCCCACATCGATTCTGGGGCAGCGGGTAATTTCATACACCAGTCTACAGTGAACCGATACCAGTTAACTGTGATCCCGCTTGCCAAGCCCTTCTGGTTCGCCTCCATGGACAGTAAAGCGCTATACGAACCCGTCCGGTATATCACCGAACCTGTGAGACTCCAGGTTGGCACTCAGCATACTGAGATCATTGCCTTCTATGTCATCCCAAGAATGGCTCCTGAGCTCCT
Source organism: Anomaloglossus baeobatrachus (assembly GCF_048569485.1). Taxonomy (NCBI): domain Eukaryota; kingdom Metazoa; phylum Chordata; class Amphibia; order Anura; family Aromobatidae; genus Anomaloglossus; species Anomaloglossus baeobatrachus. The sequence continues at coordinate 9,018,952 of NC_134357.1, read as the reverse complement.
GCTGGGTCTGCCCTGGCTTCAGCTTCATGACCCTGACATTAGTTGGCGCTCTGGCGCTATTACTCGCTGGGGGCCCTTGTGTCGTGACGGCTGCCTGCAGCCTGTTCCTCAGCCCGTCACCTGGACCTATCATGCCGCAAGCAGAAGAAGCGGTGACGACGCAGTCTAGCGCCGTGCCACAACTCATGTCACTTGTGCCTGTGGTGCCACCGGAACCAGAAGAAGAGACGACGCAGTCCAGCGTCGTTCCATCGTCCCTAGCAATTGAGACTTTGATACCACCGACTTCCGAAGATGAGACAATGTCCGATGCCCAGTCCAAGACGCTCGAGACGGTCGTCCTCGATTCTGTCTCTTCTACTGTCTGTGCCCCTCCTCTTTCCGTTGCCACTGACGGGTAATCCGGGGAAGGGTGTTGCGGCCAAGAAGAGGGTGCGGGTTAAGCAGTCCTTCCTTGCCTATGCGCTGAGTGGCGGTCTGGGGGTTCGGTCCAGGGTGCCCCGGGGGTCCTTTAGATGGAGGGGGGGGCTTAAAGGGGGGGTACTGTCATGCTCCCGATGCCTCAGCACTGCTCCTTACCCACTGAGCCGGCCTCACCATCCAGGCACCGCTCCTTACCCACAGAGCCGGTCTCACCATCCAGGCACCGCTCCTTACCCATTGATCCAGTCTCGTCATCGTACCACTGCTCCTTGCCTTGACTGATCCAGTCCACGTGTCCGCCGGTCATGGCTGCCACTCCCGCTCATGCTCCCCTGCGTCCTGTTCCTGCTCTCAGGAGTCTGACTCTGAGTCTTAGACACGTTTCTGTATAGGACCGGGCCGCGCCCACTTTCCTGGTCTTATAGGCCCAGCATACCTGACGCAGGAGATTGCATGGGGCTGTGCTGGGTATATAAGACTGGTCTTTCCATGTGGGCGGGGCCTGATCAACGTGTCTTGTAAAGTAGTGACTTGGAAGGACATGTCCTAAAGCCTTGTCTTTTGAGCTAGCTGCGCAGGCCCCCTTGTGCCCTGTCCTGTTTTACTGCTTGTCCTTGCTTCCTGGTACCTGTATCCTGTACTGTCCAAGGAACCCCGAGACCCTGGTGACCTGGTTCTACCCGTCCCTGCCTCGCTAGTGCTCCGGCTACCGTGTACCCTGCCCTCTGGTAGGGTGCTCGGCCCAGTGGATCCACCTCCTGGGCCTACCAGTCCTCCTGGCCCTCACAATGACCATGTGATATACTCAGCAAAGGGGCTGAATACTTATGACCATGTGATGTACTGAGCAATGTGCTGAATATTTATGACCATGTGAGATTTCAGTCTTTCTTGTTTAATAAATTTTCAAAAAATTCTACATTTCCATTTTTTTCTGTGAAGATGGGGGCAGAGTGCACATTTATGAGAAAAAAATGTACTTTTTTGAATTTACCAAATGGCTGCAATGAAACAGTGAATAATGTAAACCCGCTCCACCCCTCCATACACTCGCTATTGACTTGCGCCATACATATACAGCGGATGTTAGTAAGGGGTTAAACCACAATTGGCCTTTTTTGAACGTAACAATAACAAATGTTATTTACCTTTAATTACCTGTGGGCCCCCTCCCCCATGGTGTCACCTCACCTTTAATTACCTGAGGGCCCCCTCCACCATGGTGTCACCTCACCTTTAATTACCTGAGGGCCCCCTCCACCATGGTGTCACCTCACCTTTAATTACCTGAGGGCCCCCTCCACCATGGTGTCACCTCACCTTTAATTACCTGAGGGCCCCCTCCACCATGGTGTCACCTCACCTTTAATTACCTGAGGGCCCCCTCCACCATGGTGTCACCTCATCTTTAATTACCTGAGGGCCCCTCCCCCACTGTCACCTCACCTTTAATTGAGGGCCTCTCCCACACTGTCACCTCACCTTTAATTACCTGAGGGCCCCCTCCCACACTGTCACCTCACCCTTAATTACCTGAGGGCCCCTCTCCCACTGTCACCTCACCCTTAATTACCTGAGGGCCCCCTCCCACACTGTCACCTCACCTTTAATTACCTGAGGGCCCCCTCCCACACTGTCACCTCACCTTTAATTACCTGAGGGCCCCTCCCCCACTGTCACCTCATCTTTAATTACCTGAGGGCCTCCTCCCCCCACTGTCACCTCACCCTTAATTACCTGAGGGCCCCTCCCCCACTGTCACCTCACCCTTAATTACCTGAGGGCCCCTCCCCCACTGTCACCTCACCCTTAATTACCTGAGGGCCCCTCCCCCACTGTCACCTCACCCTTAATTACCTGAGGGCCCCTCCCCCACTGTCACCTCACCCTTAATTACCTGAGGGCCCCTCCCCCACTTTCACCTCACCTTTAATTACCTGAGGGCCCCCTCCCACACTGTCACCTCACCTTTAATTACCTGAGGGCCCCCTCCCCCACTGTCACCTCACCTTTAATTACCTGAGGGCCTCCTCCCCCACTGTCACCTCACCCTTAATTACCTGAGGGCCCCTCCCCCACTGTCACCTCACCCTTAATTACCTGAGGGCCCCCTTCCCCACTGTCACCTCACCTTTAATTACCTGAGGGCCCCTCCCCCACTGTCACCTCACCCTTAATTACCTGAGGGCCCCCTCCCCCACTGTCACCTCACCTTTAATTACCTGAGGGCCCCTCCCCCACCTCACCCTTAATTACCTGAGGGCCCCTCCCCCACTGTCACCTCACCCTTAATTACCTGAGGGCCCCTCCCCCACTGTCACCTCACCCTTAATTACCTGAGGGCCCCTCTCCCACTGTCACCTCACCTTTAATTACCTGAGGGCCCGTCCCCCACTGTCACCTCACCCTTAATTACCTGAGGGCCCCTCTCCCACTGTCACCTCACCTTTAATTACCTGAGGGCCCCTCCCCCACTGTCACCTCACCCTTAATTACCTGAGGGCCCCCTCCCCCACTGTCACCTCACCTTTAATTACCTGAGGGCCCCTCCCCCACCTCACCCTTAATTACCTGAGGGCCCCTCCCCCACTGTCACCTCACCCTTAATTACCTGAGGGCCCCTCCCCCACTGTCACCTCACCCTTAATTACCTGAGGGCCCCTCCCCCACTGTCACCTCACCCTTAATTACCTGAGGGCCCCTCTCCCACTGTCACCTCACCTTTAATTACCTGAGGGCCCCCTCCCCCACTGTCACCTCACCTTTAATTACCTGAGGTCCCCTCCCCCACTGTCACCTCACCCTTAATTACCTGAGGGCCCCTCTCCCACTGTCACCTCACCTTTAATTACCTGAGGGCCCGTCCCCCACTGTCACCTTACCTTTAATTACCTGAGGGCCCCCTCCCCCACTGTAACTTCACCCTTAATTACCTGAGTGCCCCCTCCCCCACCTCACCTTTAATTACCTGAGGGTCCCCTCCCCCACTGTCACCTCACCCTTAATTACCTGAGGGCCCCCTCCCCCACTGTAACTTCACCCTTAATTACCTGAGGGCCCCCTCCCCCACTGTAACTTCACCCTTAATTACCTGAGGGTCCCCTCCCACACTGTCACCTCACCCTTAATTACCTGAGGGCCTCCTCCCCCACTGTAACTTCACCCTTAATTACCTGAGGGCCCCCTCCCCCACTGTAACTTCACCCTTAATTACCTGAAGGCCCCCTCCCCCACTGTAACTTCACCCTTAATTACCTGAAGGCCCCCTCCCCCACTGTAACTTCACCCTTAATTACCTGAAGGCCCCCTCCCCCACTGTAACTTCACCCTTAATTACCTGAGGGCCCCCTCCCCCACTGTAACTTCACCCTTAATTACCTGAGGGCCCCCTCCCCCACTGTAACTTCACCCTTAATTACCTGAAGGCCCCCTCCCCCACTGTCACCTCACCCTTAATTACCTGAGGGCCCCCTCCCCCACTGTCACCTCACCTTTAATTACCTGAGGGCCCCCTCCCCCACTGTCACCTTACCTTTAATTAAGTGAGGGCCCGTCCCCCACTGTAACTTCACCCTTAATTACCTGAGGACCCCCTCCCACACTGTCACCTCACCTTTAATTACCTGAGGGCCCGTCCCCCACTGTCACCTCACCCTTAATTACCTGAGGGCCCCCTCAGTGAGGAAGAGGTCACAGGAAATTAGAGATAACACAGTGGTGGAGGGGCGCTCAGAGGCTGGAGAGCTGTATCTATTCTATTACCTCACATCACGGGCAGCGGCAGCAATGTCCCTCCGCCGCTCCTCTCAGTTTACCACGGTGCTGCTTGGGCAGCTCTGGACCAATCACAGCACGGCTTCTTGCTTCAGCTGTGCTGTGGGCGCACACAAATAAAACTAACGTTGATTGGCTGTACTGCAGCCAATCAGTGTTAGACGTTACCTCCCCTGTCCAGAGAAGCCGGAGACGCGCGGACAGCACAGATCAGCGGTGAGGTCAGTGCAGCTGCGGCCGGTGATGTGGTGGCGCTGCACTGCGCCCTGTGGTGTTAGCACAGGCTGCCGCCGATGTCCGGTACTAAGTAAAGCACCCAGGGCACCGGATTAGAAAACTGAGCAGGGCAAGAGGCAGGAACCGCAGCAGTCAGCTCATTATCATAAGAGGGCGGGGTCAGCAGGGTCAGCTCATTATCATAAGAGGGCGGGGTCAGCTCATTATAATAAGAGGGCGGGGTCATCAGTTATCTCATTATCATTAGAGGGCGGGGTCAGCAGAGTCATCTCATTATCATTAGAGGGCGGGGTCAGCAGGGTCAGCTCATTATCATAAGAGAGCGGGGTCAGCAGTAATCTCATTATCATTAGAGGGCGGGGTCAGCAGTCATCTCATTATCATTAGAGGGCGGGGTCAGCAGAGTCATCTCATTATCATTAGAGGGCGGAGTCAGCAGAGTCATCTCATTATCATTAGAGGGTAGGGTCAGCAGGGTCATCTCATTATCATTAAGGGCAGGGTCAGCAGGGTCATCTCATTATCATTAGAGGGTGGGGTCAGCAGGGTCATCTCATTATCATAAGAGGGTGAGGTCAGCAGGGTCATCTCATTATCATAAGAGGGTGGGGTCAGCAGAGTCATCTCATAATTAGAGGGAGAGGTCAGCAGAGTCATCTCATTATCATTAGAGGGCAGGGTCAGTAGAGTCACCATTATCATAAGAGGGCGGAGTCGAGTCCTCTCATTTTCATTAGAGGGAGGGGTCAGCAGGGTCATCTCATCATAAGAGGGTGGGGTCAGCAGGGTCATCTCATTATCATAAGAAGGTGGGGTCAGCAGAGTCATCTCATTATCATTAGAGGGCAGGGTCAGCAGAGTCACCATTATCATAAGAGGGCGGGGTCAGCAGAGTCCTCTCATTATCATTAGAGGGAGGGGTCAGCAGAGACATCTCATTATCATTAGAGGGAGGGGTCAGCAGAGTCCTCTCATTATCATTAGAGGGTAGGGTCAGCAGAGTCATCTCATCATTAGAGGGAGGGGTCAGCAGAGACATCTCATTATCACTAGAGGGCGGGGTCAGCAGTCTTCTCATTATCACTAGAGGGCAGGGTCACCAGAGTCTTCTCATTATCACTAGAGGGTGGGGTCAGCAGAGTCATCTCATTATCATTAGAGGGAGGGGTCAGCAGAGTCATCTCATTATCATTAGAGGGCGGGGTCAGCAGAGTCATCTCATTATCATTAGAGGGAGGGGTCAGCAGTCATCTCATTATCATTAGAGGGAGGGGTCAGCAGAGTCATCTCATTATCATTAGAGGGCAGGGTCAGCAGAGTCATCTCATTATCATTAGAGGGTAGGGTCAGCAGAGTCATCTCATTATCATAAGAGGGTGGGGTCAGCAGGGTCATCTCATTATCATAAGAGGGTGGGGTCAGCAGAGTCATCTCATTATCATTAGAGGGCAGGGTCAGCAGAGTCACCATTATCATAAGAGGGCGGGGTCAGCAGAGTCCTCTCATTATCATTAGAGGGAGGGGTCAGCAGAGACATCTCATCATTAGATGGAGGGGTCAGCAGAGTCCTCTCATTATCATTAGAGGGTAGGGTCAGCAGAGTCATCTCATCATTAGAGGGAGGGGTCAGCAGAGACATCTCATTATCACTAGAGGGCGGGGTCAGCAGTCTTCTCATTATCATTAGAGGGAGGGGTCAGCAGAGTCATCTCATTATCACTAGAGGGTGGGGTCAGCAGAGTCATCTCATTATCATTAGAGGGGGGGTCAGCAGAGTCATCTCATTATCATTAGAGGGCGGGGTCAGCAGAGTAATCTCATTATCATTAGAGGGAGGGGTCAGCAGTCATCTCATTATCATTAGAGGGAGGGGTCAGCAGAGTCATCTCATTATCATTAGAGGGCAGGGTCAGCAGATTCATCTCATTATTAGAGGGCGGGGTCAGCAGAGTCATCTCATAATTAGAGGGAGGGGTCAGCAGAGTCATCTCATTATCATTAGAGGGCAGGGTCAGTAGAGTCACCATTATCATAAGAGGGCGGGGTCAGCAGAGTCCTCTCATTATCATTAGAGGGAGGGGTCAGCAGGGTCATCTCATCATAAGAGGGAGGGGTCAGCAGAGTCATCTCATTATCATTAGAGGGCAGGGTCAGCAGATTCATCTCATTATTAGAGGGCGGGGTCAGCAGAGTCATCTCATAATTAGAGGGAGGGGTCAGCAGACTCATCTCATTATCATTAGAGGGCAGGGTCAGCAGAGTCACCATTATCATAAGAGGGCGGGGTCAGCAGAGTCCTCTCATTATCATTAGAGGGAGGGGTCAGCAGAGACATCTCATCATTAGAGGGAGGGGTCAGCAGAGTCCTCTCATTATCATTAGAGGGTAGGGTCAGCAGAGTCATCTCATCATTAGAGGGAGGGGTCAGCAGAGACATCTCATTATCACTAGAGGGTGGGGTCAGCAGGGTCATCTCATTATCACTAGAGGGCGGGGTCAGCAGTCTTCTCATTATCACTAGAGGGCAGGGTCACCAGAGTCTTCTCATTATCACTAGAGGGTGGGGTCAGCAGAGTCATCTCATTATCATTAGAGGGAGGGGTCAGCAGAGTCATCTCATTATCATTAGAGGGCGGGGTCAGCAGAGTCATCTCATTATCATTAGAGGGAGGGGTCAGCAGTCATCACATTATCATTAGAGGGAGGGGTCAGCAGAGTCATCTCATTATCATTAGAGGGCAGGGTCAGCAGAGTCATCTCATTATCATTAGAGGGAGGGGTCAGCAGAGTAATCTCATTATCATTAGAGGGAGGGGTCAGCAGAGACATCTCATTATCATTAGAGGGAGGGGTCAGCAGAGTCATCTCATTATCATTAGAGGGAGGGGTCAGCAGAGTCATCTCATTATCATTAGAGGGTAGGGTCAGCAGGGTCATCTCATTATCATTAAGGGCAGGGTCAGCAGGGTCATCTCATTATCATTAGAGGGTGGGGTCAACAGACATCTCATTATGATTAGAGGAAGGGGTCAGCAGAGTCATCTCATTATCATTAGTGGGCAGGGTCAGCAGAGTCATCAAATTATTAATAGAGGGAGGGGTCAGCAGAGTCATCTCATCATTAGAGGGAGGGGTCAGCAGAGACATCTCATTATCATTAGTGGGCAGGGTCAGCAGAGTCATCAAATTATTAATAGAGGGAGGGGTCAGCAGAGTCATCTCATCATTAGAGGGCGGGGTCAGCAGAGTCATCTCATTATTATTAGAGGGAGAGGTCAGCAGAGACATCTCATTATCATTTGTGGGCAGGGTCAGCAGAGTCATCTCATAATTAGAGGGAGGGGTCAGCAGAGTCATCTCATTATCATTAGAGGGCAGGATCAGCAGAGTCATCTCATTATCATTAGAGGGAGGGGTCAGCAGAGTCATCTCATTATCATTAGAGGGAGGGGTCAGCAGAGGCATCTCATTATCATTAGTGGGCGGGGTCAGCAGAGTCATCTCATTATCATTAGAGGGAGGGGTCAGCAGAGGCATCTCATTATCATTAGTGGGCGGGGTCAGCAGAGTCATCTCATTATTATTAGAGGGTGGGAACAGCAGAGTCATCTCATCATTAGAGGGCAGGGTCAGCGGGGTCATCTTATCGTTAGAGGTTGGGGTCAGCAGAGTCATCTCATTATCATTAGAGGGCGGGGTCAGCAGATTCATCTCATTATTAGAGGGCGGGGTCAGCAGAGTCATCTCATAATTAGAGGGAGGGGTCAGCAGAGTCATCTCATTATCATTAGAGGGCAGGGTCAGCAGATTCATCTCATTATTAGAGGGCGGGGTCAGCAGAGTCATCTCATAATTAGAGGGAGGGGTCAGCAGAGTCATCTCATTATCATTAGAGGGCAGGGTCAGTAGAGTCACCATTATCATAAGAGGGCGGGGTCAGCAGAGTCCTCTCATTATCATTAGAGGGAGGGGTCAGCAGGGTCATCTCATCATAAGAGGGTGGGGTCAGCAGGGTCATCTCATTATCATAAGAAGGTGGGGTCAGCAGACTCATCTCATTATCATTAGAGGGCAGGGTCAGCAGAGTCACCATTATCATAAGAGGGCGGGGTCAGCAGAGTCCTCTCATTATCATTAGAGGGAGGGGTCAGCAGAGACATCTCATTATCATTAGAGGGAGGGGTCAGCAGAGTCCTCTCATTATCATTAGAGGGTAGGGTCAGCAGAGTCATCTCATCATTAGAGGGAGGGGTCAGCAGAGACATCTCATTATCACTAGAGGGTGGGGTCAGCAGGGTCATCTCATTATCACTAGAGGGCGGGGTCAGCAGTCTTCTCATTATCACTAGAGGGTGGGGTCAGCAGAGTCATCTCATTATCATTAGAGGGAGGGGTCAGCAGAGTCATCTCATTATCATTAGAGGGCGGGGTCAGCAGAGTCATCTCATTATCATTAGAGGGAGGGGTCAGCAGTCATCACATTATCATTAGAGGGAGGGGTCAGCAGAGTCATCTCATTATCATTAGAGGGCAGGGTCAGCAGAGTCATCTCATTATCATTAGAGGGAGGGGTCAGCAGAGTAATCTCATTATCATTAGAGGGAGGGGTCAGCAGAGACATCTCATTATCATTAGAGGGAGGGGTCAGCAGAGTCATCTCATTATCATTAGAGGGAGGGGTCAGCAGAGTCATCTCATTATCATTAGAGGGTAGGGTCAGCAGGGTCATCTCATTATCATTAAGGGCAGGGTCAGCAGGGTCATCTCATTATCATTAGAGGGTGGGGTCAACAGACATCTCATTATGATTAGAGGAAGGGGTCAGCAGAGTCATCTCATTATCATTAGTGGGCAGGGTCAGCAGAGTCATCAAATTATTAATAGAGGGAGGGGTCAGCAGAGTCATCTCATCATTAGAGGGAGGGGTCAGCAGAGACATCTCATTATCATTAGTGGGCAGGGTCAGCAGAGTCATCAAATTATTAATAGAGGGAGGGGTCAGCAGAGTCATCTCATCATTAGAGGGCGGGGTCAGCAGAGTCATCTCATTATTATTAGAGGGAGAGGTCAGCAGAGACATCTCATTATCATTAGTGGGCAGGGTCAGCAGAGTCATCTCATAATTAGAGGGAGGGGTCAGCAGAGTCATCTCATTATCATTAGAGGGCAGGATCAGCAGAGTCATCTCATTATCATTAGAGGGAGGGGTCAGCAGAGTCATCTCATTATCATTAGAGGGAGGGGTCAGCAGAGGCATCTCATTATCATTAGTGGGCGGGGTCAGCAGAGTCATCTCATTATCATTAGAGGGAGGGGTCAGCAGAGGCATCTCATTATCATTAGAGGGCAGGATCAGCAGAGTCATCTCATTATCATTAGAGGGAGGGGTCAGCAGGGTCATCTCATTATCATTAGAGGGAGGGGTCAGCAGAGGCATCTCATTATCATTAGTGGGCGGGGTCAGCAGAGTCATCTCATTATTATTAGAGGGTGGGAACAGCAGAGTCATCTCATCATTAGAGGGCAGGGTCAGCGGGGTCATCTTATCGTTAGAGGTTGGGGTCAGCAGAGTCATCTCATTATCATTAGAGGGCGAGTCAGCAGAGTCATCTCATTATCATTAGAGGGCGGGGTCATCTAATCCTCATGTGACCAGGACACAGTGAAATGACCGATGTCTTTCTTATATCTTATAGCAATGGAAAGTTCTGGAAGGTCCAGGTAACTCCACAGATTCTCTTCTCTCGGCTGCACATCACAAGTCCATTCTGCAGGTCTGTGAGCTGCAGGAATCTCAGCTTTCTCGGGGGTATGATGGGGAGTGCTCCTGCAGAACGGGGGGCACAGTATGATGGGGAGTGATCCTGCAGAACGGGGGGCACAGTATGATGGGGAGTGCTCCTGCAGAACGGGGGGCACAGTATGATGGGGAGTGCTCCTGCAGAACGGGGGGCACAGTATGATGGGGAGTGATCCTGCAGAACGGGGGGCACAGTATGATGGGGAGTGCTCCTGCAGAACGGGGGGCACAGTATGATGGGGAGTGCTCCTGTAGAACGAGGGGCACAGTATGATGGAGAGATATCCTGCAGAACGGGGGGCACAGTATGATGGAGAGATGTCCTGCAGAACGGGGGGCACAGTATGATGGGGAGTGCTCCTGCAGAACGGGGGGCACAGTATGATGGAGAGATGTCCTGCAGAACGGGGGGCACAGTATGATGGGGAGTGCTCCTGCAGAACGGGGGACACAGTATGATGGAGAGATGTCCTGCAGAATGGGGGGCACAGTATGATGGAGAGATATCCTGCAGAACGGGGGGCACAGTATGATGGAGAGATATCCTGCAGAACGGGGGGCGCAGTATGATGGAGAGATATCCTGCAGAACGGGGGGCACAGTATGATGGAGAGATATCCTGCAGAACGGGGGGCACAGTATGATGGAGAGATATCCTGCAGAACGGGGGGCACAGTATGATGGAGAGATGTCCTGCATAACGGGGGGCACAGTATGATGGAGAGATGTCCTGCATAACGGGGGGCACAGTATGATGGGGAGTGATCCTGCAGAACGGGGGGCACAGTATGATGGAGAGATGTCCTGCAGAACAGGGGGCAAAGTATGATAGGGAGTGCTCCTGCAGAACGGGGGGCACAGTATGATGGGGAGATCTCCTGCAGAACGGGGGGCACAGTATGATGGGGAGATCTCCTGCAGAACAGGGGCACAGTATGATGGGGAGATCTCCTGCAGAACGGGGGGCACAGTATGATGGGGAGATCTCCTGCAGAACGGGGGGGCACAGTATGATGGGGAGTGATCCTGCAGAACGGGGGGGCACAGTATGATGGGGAGTGCTCCTGCAGAACGGGGGGGCACAGTATGATGGGGAGTGCTCCTGCAGAACGGGGGGCACAATGTGATGGGGAGTGATCCTGCAGAACAGGGGGCACTGTATGATGGGGAGATCTCCTGCAGAACAGGAGGCACAGTATGATGGGGAGTGCTCCTGCAGAACGGGGGGGCACAGTATGATGGGGAGTGATCCTGCAGAACGAGGGGTGCAGTATGATGAGGAGTGCTCCTGCAGAACGGGGGGCACAGTATGATGGGGAGTGATCCTGCAGAACGGGGGGCGCAGTATGATGGGGAGTGCTCCTGCAGAACAGGAGGCACAGTATGATGGGGAGATCTCCTGCAGAACGGGGGGCACAGTATGATGGGGAGTGCTCCTGCAGAACGGGGGGCACAGTATGATGGGGAGTGATCCTGCAGAACGGGGGGCACAGTATGATGGGGAGTGATCCTGCAGAACGAGGAGCACAGTATGATGGAGAGTGCTCCTGCAGAACGGGGGGGCACAGTATGATGGGGAGTGCTCCTGCAGAACGGGGGGCACAGTATGATGGGGAGTGATCCTGCAGAACGGGGGGCACAGTATGATGGGGAGTGCTCCTGCAGAACGGGGGGCACAGTATGATGTGGAGTGCTCCTGCAGAACGGGGAGCACAGTATGATGGGGAGTGCTCCTGCAGAACGGGGGGCACAGTATGATGGGGAGTGCTTCTGCAAAACGGGGGGCACAGTATGATGGAGAGTGATCCTGCAGAACAGGGGGCACAGTATGATGGGGAGTGCTCCTGCAGAACGGGGGGCACAGTATGATGGGGAGTGCTCCTGCAGAACGGGGGGCACAGTATGATGGAGAGTGATCCTGCAGAACAGGGGGCACAGTATGATGGGGAGTGCTCCTGCAGAACGGGGGGCACAGTATGATGGGGAGTGCTCCTGCAGAACGGGGGGCACAGTATGATGGAGAGTGCTCCTGCAGAACAGGGGACACAGTATGATGGGGAGTGCTCCTGCAGAACGAGGAGCACAGTATGATGGAGAGTGCTCCTGCAGAACGGCGGGGCACAGTATGATGGGGAGTGATCCTGCAGAACGAGGAGCACAGTATGATGGAGAGTGCTCCTGCAGAACGGGGGGCACAGTATGATGGGGAGTGCTCCTGCAGAACGGGGGGCACAGTATGATGGGGAGTGATCCTGCAGAACGGGGGGCACAGTATGATGGGGAGTGCTCCTGCAGAACGGGGGGCACAGTATGATGGGGAGTGATCCTGCAGAATGGGGGGCACAGTATGATGGGGAGTGATCCTGCAGAACGGGGGGCACAGTATGATGGGGAGTGGTCCTGCAGAACGGGGGGCACAGTATGATGGGGAGATCTCCTGCAGAACGTGGGGCACAGTATGATGGAGAGATGTCCTGCAGAACGGGGGGCACAGTATGATGGGGTGTGATCCTGCAGAACGGGGGGCACAGTATGATGGGGAGTGGTCCTGCAGAACGGGGGGCACAGTATGATGGGGAGTGATCCTGCAGAACGGGGGGCACAGTATGATGGGGAGTGCTCCTGCAGAACGGGGGGCACAGTATGATGGGGAGTGCTCCTGCAGAACGGGGGGCACAGTATGATGGGGAGTGATCCTGCAGAACAGGGAACACAGTATGATGGGGAGTGATCCTGCAGAACGGGGGGCACAGTATGATGGAGAGTGCTCCTGCAGAACGGGGGGCACAGTATGATGGGGAGTGCTCCTGCAGAACGGGGGGCACAGTATGATGGGGAGTGCTCCTGCAGAACGGGGGGTACAGTATGATGGGGAGATCTCCTGCATAACGGGGGGTACAGTATGATGGAGAGATATCCTGCAGAACGGGGGGCACAGTATGATGGGGAGATCTCCTGCAGAACAGGGGACACAGTATGATGGGGAGATCTTCTGCAGAACGGGGGGAACAGTATGATGGGGAGTGCTCCTGCAGAACGGGGGGGCACAGTATGATGGGGAGTGTTCCTGCAGAACGGGGGGCACATTATGATGGGGAGTGATTCTGCAGAACGAGGGGCACAGTATGATGGGGAGTGATCCTGCAGAACGGGGGGCACAGTATGATGGGGAGTTCTCCTGCAGAACGGGGGCACAGTATGACGGGGAGTGATCCTGCAGAACGGGGGGCACAGTAGGATGGGGAGTGATCCTGCAGAACAGGGGGCACAGTATGATGGGGAGTGCTCCTGCAGAACGGGGGGCACAGTATGATGGGGAGTGCTCCTGCAGAACGGGGGGCACAGTATGATGGGGAGTGCTCCTGCAGAACGGGGGGTACAGTATGATGGGGAGTGCTCCTGCAGAACGGGGGGCACAGTATGATGGGGAGTGCTCCTGCAGAACGGGGGGCACAGTATGATGGGGAGTGCTCCTGCAGAACGGGGGGCACAGTATGATGGAGAGTGCTCCTGCAGAACGGGGGGCACAGTATGATGGGGAGTGCTCCTGCAGAGCGGAGAGCACAGTATGATGGGGAGTGCTCCTGCAGAACGGGGGGCACAATGTGATGGGGAGTGATCCTGCATAACTGGGGGCACAATGTGATGGGGAGTGATCCTGCAGAACGGGGGGCACAATGTGATGGGGAGTGATCCTGCATAACTGGGGGCACAATGTGATGGGGAGTGATCCTGCAGAACGGGGGGCACAATGTGATGGGGAGTGATCCTGCATAACTGGGGGCACAATGTGATGGGGAGTGATCCTGCAGAACGGGGGGCACAATGTGATGGGGAGTGATCCTGCATAACGGGGGGCACAGTATGATGGGGAGTGATCCTGCAGAACGGGGGGCACAATGTGATGGGGAGTGATCCTGCAGAACGGGGGGCACAGTATGATGGGGAGTGATCCTGCAGAACAGGGAACACAGTATGATGGGGAGTGATCCTGCAGAACGGGGGGCACAGTATGATGGAGAGTGCTCCTGCAGAACGGGGGGCACAGTATGATGGGGAGTGCTCCTGCAGAACGGGGGGCACAGTATGATGGGGAGTGCTCCTGCAGAACGGGGGGTACAGTATGATGGGGAGATCTCCTGCATAACGGGGGGTACAGTATGATGGAGAGATATCCTGCAGAACGGGGGGCACAGTATGATGGGGAGATCTCCTGCAGAACAGGGGACACAGTATGATGGGGAGATCTTCTGCAGAACGGGGGGAACAGTATGATGGGGAGTGCTCCTGCAGAACGGGGGGGCACAGTATGATGGGGAGTGTTCCTGCAGAACGGGGGGCACATTATGATGGGGAGTGATTCTGCAGAACGAGGGGCACAGTATGATGGGGAGTGATCCTGCAGAACGGGGGGCACAGTATGATGGGGAGTGCTCCTGCAGAACGGGGGGCACAGTATGATGGGGAGTTCTCCTGCAGAACGGGGGCACAGTATGACGGGGAGTGATCCTGCAGAACGGGGGGCACAGTAGGATGGGGAGTGATCCTGCAGAACAGGGGGCACAGTATGATGGGGAGTGCTCCTGCAGAACGGGGGGCACAGTATGATGGGGAGTGCTCCTGCAGAACGGGGGGCACAGTATGATGGGGAGTGCTCCTGCAGAATGGGGGGTACAGTATGATGGGGAGTGCTCCTGCAGAACGGGGGGCACAGTATGATGGGGAGTGCTCCTGCAGAACGGGGGGCACAGTATGATGGGGAGTGCTCCTGCAGAACGGGGGGCACAGTATGATGGGGAGTGCTCCTGCAGAACGGGGGGCACAGTATGATGGAGAGTGATCCTGCAGAGCGGAGAGCACAGTATGATGGGGAGTGCTCCTGCAGAACGGGGGGCACAATGTGATGGGGAGTGATCCTGCATAACTGGGGGCACAATGTGATGGGGAGTGATCCTGCATAACGGGGGGCACAGTATGATGGGGAGTGATCCTGCAGAACGGGGGGCACAATGTGATGGGGAGTGATCCTGCAGAACGGGGGGCACAGTATGGTGGGGAGTGATCCTGCAGAACGGGGGGCACAGTATGATGGGGAGTGCTCCTGCAGAACGGGGGGCACAGTATGATGGGGAGTGATCCTGCAGAACAGGGGGCACAGTATGATGGGGAGTGGTCCTGCAGAACGGGGGGCACAGTATGATGGGGAGTGATCCTGCAGAACGGGGGGCACAGTATGATGGGGAGTGCTCCTGCAGAACGGGGGGCACAGTATGATGGGGAGTGCTCCTGCAGAACAAGGGGCACAGTATCATGGGGAGTGATCCTGCAGAACGGGGGGCACAGTATGATGGGGAGTGATCCTGCAGAACGGGGGGCACAGTATGATGGGGAGTGGTCCTGCAGAACGGGGGGCACAGTATGATGGGGAGATCTCCTGCAGAACGTGGGGCACAGTATGATGGAGAGATGTCCTGCAGAACGGGGGGCACAGTATGATGGGGTGTGATCCTGCAGAACGGGGGGCACAGTATGATGGGGAGTGGTCCTGCAGAACGGGGGCACAGTATGATGGGGAGTGATCCTGCAGAACGGGGGGCACAGTATGATGGGGAGTGCTCCTGCAGAACGGGGGGCACAGTATGATGGGGAGTGCTCCTGCAGAACGGGGGGCACAGTATGATGGGGAGTGATCCTGCAGAACAGGGAACACAGTATGATGGGGAGTGATCCTGCAGAACGGGGGGCACAGTATGATGGAGAGTGCTCCTGCAGAACGGGGGGCACAGTATGATGGGGAGTGCTCCTGCAGAACGGGGGGCACAGTATGATGGGGAGTGCTCCTGCAGAACGGGGGGTACAGTATGATGGGGAGATCTCCTGCATAACGGGGGGTACAGTATGATGGAGAGATATCCTGCAGAACGGGGGGCACAGTATGATGGGGAGATCTCCTGCAGAACAGGGGACACAGTATGATGGGGAGATCTTCTGCAGAACGGGGGGAACAGTATGATGGGGAGTGCTCCTGCAGAACGGGGGGCACAGTATGATGGGGAGATCTTCTGCAGAACGGGGGGCACAGTATGATGGGGAGTGATCCTGCAGAACGGGGGGCACAGTATGATGGGGAGTGGTCCTGCAGAACGGGGGGGCACAGTATGATGGGGAGTGTTCCTGCAGAACGGGGGGCACATTATGATGGGGAGTGATTCTGCAGAACGAGGGGCACAGTATGATGGGGAGTGATCCTGCAGAACGGGGGGCACAGTATGATGGGGAGTGCTCCTGCAGAACGGGGGGCACAGTATGATGGGGAGTTCTCCTGCAGAACGGGGGCACAGTATGACGGGGAGTGATCCTGCAGAACGGGGGGCACAGTAGGATGGGGAGTGATCCTGCAGAACAGGGGGCACAGTATGATGGGGAGTGCTCCTGCAGAACGGGGGGCACAGTATGATGGGGAGTGCTCCTGCAGAACGGGGGGCACAGTATGATGGGGAGTGCTCCTGCAGAACGGGGGGTACAGTATGATGGGGAGTGCTCCTGCAGAACGTCTGGCACAGTATGATGGGGAGTGCTCCTGCAGAACGGGGGGCACAGTATGATGGGGAGTGCTCCTGCAGAACGGGGGGCACAGTATGATGGGGAGTGCTCCTGCAGAACGGGGGGCACAGTATGATGGAGAGTGATCCTGCAGAGCGGAGAGCACAGTATGATGGGGAGTGCTCCTGCAGAACGGGGGGCACAATGTGATGGGGAGTGATCCTGCATAACTGGGGGCACAATGTGATGGGGAGTGATCCTGCAGAACGGGGGGCACAATGTGATGGGGAGTGATCCTGCATAACTGGGGGCACAATGTGATGGGGAGTGATCCTGCAGAACGGGGGGCACAATGTGATGGGGAGTGATCCTGCATAACGGGGGGCACAGTATGATGGGGAGTGATCCTGCAGAACGGGGGGCACAATGTGATGGGGAGTGATCCTGCAGAACGGGGGGCACAGTATGATGGGGAGTGATCCTGCAGAACGGGGGGCACAGTATGATGGGGAGATCTCCTGCAGAACAGGGGACACAGTATGATGGGGAGATCTTCTGCAGAACGGGGGGAACAGTATGATGGGGAGTGCTCCTGCAGAACGGGGGGGCACAGTATGATGGGGAGTGTTCCTGCAGAACGGGGGGCACAGTATGATGGGGAGTGATTCTGCAGAACGAGGGGCACAGTATGATGGGGAGTGATCCTGCAGAACGGGGGGCACAGTATGATGGGGAGTGCTCCTGAAGAACGGGGGGCACAGTATGATGGGGAGTTCTCCTGCAGAACGGGGGCACAGTATGACGGGGAGTGATCCTGCAGAACGGGGGGCACAGTAGGATGGGGAGTGATCCTGCAGAACAGGGGGCACAGTATGATGGGGAGTGCTCCTGCAGAACGGGGGGCACAGTATGATGGGGAGTGCTCCTGCAGAACGGGGGGCACAGTATGATGGGGAGTGCTCCTGCAGAATGGGGGGTACAGTATGACGGGGAGTGCTCCTGCAGAACGGGGGGCACAGTATGATGGGGAGTGCTCCTGCAGAACGGGGGGCACAGTATGATGGGGAGTGCTCCTGCAGAACGGGGGGCACAGTATGATGGGGAGTGCTCCTGCAGAACGGGGGGCACAGTATGATGGAGAGTGATCCTGCAGAGCGGAGAGCACAGTATGATGGGGAGTGCTCCTGCAGAACGGGGGGCACAATGTGATGGGGAGTGATCCTGCATAACTGGGGGCACAATGTGATGGGGAGTGATCCTGCATAACGGGGGGCACAGTATGATGGGGAGTGATCCTGCAGAACGGGGGGCACAATGTGATGGGGAGTGATCCTGCAGAACGGGGGGCACAGTATGATGGGGAGTGATCCTGCAGAACGGGGGGCACAGTATGATGGGGAGTGCTCCTGCAGAACGAGGGGCACAGTATGATGGGGAGTGATCCTGCAGAACAGGGGGCACAGTATGATGGGGAGTGCTCCTGCAGAACGGGGGGCACAGTATGATGGGGAGTGATCCTGCAGAACGGGGGGCACAGTATGATGGGGAGTGCTCCTGCTGAACGGGGGGCACAGTATGATGGGGAGTGCTCCTGCAGAACGAGGGGCACAGTATCATGGGGAGTGATCCTGCAGAACGGGGGGCACAGTATGATGGGGAGTGATCCTGCAGAACGGGGGGCACAGTATGATGGGGAGTGGTCCTGCAGAACGGGGGGCACAGTATGATGGGGAGATCTCCTGCAGAACGTGGGGCACAGTATGATGGAGAGATGTCCTGCAGAACGGGGGGCACAGTATGATGGGGTGTGATCCTGCAGAACGGGGGGCACAGTATGATGGGGAGTGGTCCTGCAGAACGGGGGGCACAGTATGATGGGGAGTGATCCTGCAGAACGGGGGGCACAGTATGATGGGGAGTGCTCCTGCAGAACGGGGGGCACAGTATGATGGGGAGTGCTCCTGCAGAACGGGGGGCACAGTATGATGGGGAGTGATCCTGCAGAACAGGGAACACAGTATGATGGGGAGTGATCCTGCAGAACGGGGGGCACAGTATGATGGAGAGTGCTCCTGCAGAACGGGGGGCACAGTATGATGGGGAGTGCTCCTGCAGAACGGGGGGCACAGTATGATGGGGAGTGCTCCTGCAGAACGGGGGGTACAGTATGATGGGGAGATCTCCTGCATAACGGGGGGTACAGTATGATGGAGAGATATCCTGCAGAACGGGGGGCACAGTATGATGGGGAGATCTCCTGCAGAACAGGGAACACAGTATGATGGGGAGTGATCCTGCAGAACGGGGGGCACAGTATGATGGAGAGTGCTCCTGCAGAACGGGGGGAACAGTATGATGGGGAGTGCTCCTGCAGAACGGGGGGGCACAGTATGATGGGGAGTGTTCCTGCAGAACGGGGGGCACATTATGATGGGGAGTGATTCTGCAGAACGAGGGGCACAGTATGATGGGGAGTGATCCTGCAGAACGGGGGGCACAGTATGATGGGGAGTGCTCCTGCAGAACGGGGGGCACAGTATGATGGGGAGTGCTCCTGCAGAACGGGGGGCACAGTATGATGGGGAGTGTTCCTGCAGAACGGGGGCACAGTATGACGGGGAGTGATCCTGCAGAACGGGGGGCACAGTAGGATGGGGAGTGATCCTGCAGAACAGGGGGCACAGTATGATGGGGAGTGCTCCTGCAGAACGGGGGGCACAGTATGATGGGGAGTGCTCCTGCAGAACGGGGGGCACAGTATGATGGGGAGTGCTCCTGCAGAACGGGGGGTACAGTATGATGGGGAGTGCTCCTGCAGAACGGGGGGCACAGTATGATGGGGAGTGCTCCTGCAGAACGGGGGGCACAGTATGATGGGGAGTGCTCCTGCAGAACGGGGGGCACAGTATGATGGGGAGTGCTCCTGCAGAACGGGGGGCACAGTATGATGGAGAGTGATCCTGCAGAGCGGAGAGCACAGTATGATGGGGAGTGCTCCTGCAGAACGGGGGGCACAATGTGATGGGGAGTGATCCTGCATAACTGGGGGCACAATGTGATGGGGAGTGATCCTGCAGAACGGGGGGCACAATGTGATGGGGAGTGATCCTGCATAACTGGGGGCACAATGTGATGGGGAGTGATCCTGCAGAACGGGGGGCACAATGTGATGGGGAGTGATCCTGCATAACTGGGGGCACAATGTGATGGGGAGTGATCCTGCAGAACGGGGGGCACAATGTGATGGGGAGTGATCCTGCATAACGGGGGGCACAGTATGATGGGGAGTGATCCTGCAGAACGGGGGGCACAATGTGATGGGGAGTGATCCTGCAGAACGGGGGGCACAGTATGATGGGGAGTGATCCTGCAGAACGGGGGGCACAGTATGATGGGGAGTGCTCCTGCAGAACGAGGGGCACAGTATGATGGGGAGTGATCCTGCAGAACGGGGGGCACAATGTGATGGGGAGTGATCCTGCATAACGGGGGGCACAGTATGATGGGGAGTGATCCTGCAGAACGGGGGGCACAATGTGATGGGGAGTGATCCTGCAGAACGGGGGGCACAGTATGATGGGGAGTGATCCTGCAGAACGGGGGGCACAGTATGATGGGGAGTGCTCCTGCAGAACGAGGGGCACAGTATGATGGGGAGTGCTCCTGCAGAACGGGGGGCACAGTATGATGGGGAGTGATCCTGCAGAACGGGGGGCACAGTATGATGGGGAGTGCTCCTGCAGAACGGGGGGCACAGTATGATGGGGAGTGCTCCTGCAGAACGAGGGGCACAGTATGATGGGGAGTGATCCTGCAGAACGGGGGGCACAGTATGATGGGGAGTGCGCCTGCAGAACGGGGGGCACAGTATGATGGGGAGTGATCCTGCAGAACGGGGGGCACAGTATGATGGAGAGTGATCCTGCAGAACGGGGGGCACAGTATGATGGGGAGTGCTCCTGCAGAACGGGGGGCACAGTATGATGGGGAGTGCTCCTGCAGAACGGGGGGCACAGTATGATGGGGAGTGCTCCTGCAGAACGAGGGGCACAGTATGATGGGGAGTGATCCTGCAGAACGGGGGGCACAGTATGATGGGGAGTGCTCCTGCAGAACGGGGGGCACAGTATGATGGGGAGTGATCCTGCAGAACGGGGGGCACAGTATGATGGGGAGTGCTCCTGCAGAACGGGGGGCACAGTATGATAGGGAGTGATCCTGCAGAACGGGGGACACAGTATGATGGGGAGTGCTCCTGCAGAACGGGGGGCACAGTATGATGGGGAGTGCTCCTGCAGAACGGGGGGCACAGTATGATGGGGAGTGCTCCTGCAGAACGGGGGGCACATTATGATGGGGAGTGCTCCTGCAGAACGGGGGCCACAGTATGATGGGGAGTGCTCCTGCCTTTTAGGCTATGTGCACACACTGCGTTTTTTTATGCTGCATTTTTGCCGCGTTTCGGTGCGTTTTTGATCTCTGCGTTTTTCTGCATTTTTCAATGCATTGCATGGGTGGAAAATGCAGTAAAACGCAGGAAAGAATTGATCTGACCTTTTTTTTTCTCAGCTCAAAAATGCAGCAAAAAAAAAAAAAGTTGTGTCCGGACAACAAAAATGAAAACTCTTAGGGGCACTTTGCACACTGCGACATTGCAGGTGCGATGTCGGTGGGGTCAAATTGAAAATGACGTACTTCCGGCATCGCATGCGACATCGCAGTGTGTAAAGGCTGGATGATACGATTAACGAGCACAAAAGCGTCGTAATCGTATCATCGGTGCAGCGTCGGTGTAATTCATAATTACGCTGACGCGACAGTCCGATGTTGTTCCTCGCTCCTGCGGCAGCACACATCGCTGTGTGTGAAGCCGCAGGAGCGAGGAACATCTCCTACCGGCGTCACTGCGGCTTCCGTAGGATATGCGGAAGGAAGGAGGTGGGCAGGATGTTTACATCCTGCTCATCTCCGCCCCTCCGCTCTGATTGGCCGCCTGCCGTGTGACGTCGCAGTGACGCCGCACGACCCGCCCCCTTAACAAGGAGGCGGGTCGCCGGCCACAGGGACGTCGCACGGCAGGTGAGTGTGTGTGTGAAGCTGGCGTAGCGATAACTTTCCCTACGCCAGCTATCACCACATATCGCTGCTGCGACAGGGGCGGGCACTATCGCACTCGGCATCGCAGCATCGGCCTGCGATGTCGTAGTGTGCAAAGCCCGCCTAAGGGCCCTGTCACACACACAGATAAATCTTTGGCAGATCTGTGGTTGCAGTGAAATCAACAATTTCACTGCAACCACACATCTGCCAAAGATTTATCTGTGTGTGTGACAGGGCCTTTAGGCTTTGCTGGGGAAGCAAAGTCATGCAGTTTTGAGGCCAAAAACGCAGCGAAAAACGCATTGTGTGCACATAGCCTTATTGCTACTTCTGTATAGTGTCAGCTTGGATGCGCCATGGCGCTATAGTGACACAGCCCGGTCTCATGTCTGGGAAGTGAAGGTCGCCTGTAGGACGATCCCGGCCGCTCTCCATTATGTAATGCCGTGTGATTTCCTATGTAACAAATCCTGGACAATTCCAGGAGCGGCCGGGGTCTGGAGCGCTCGGAGCGGAGGTGATGGTTACATGGGGCAACTAGTATCATAACCGCACAATTCAGGAGCGGCCGGGGTCTGGAGCGCTCGGAGCGGAGGTGATGGTTACATGGGGCGACTAGTATCATAACCGCACAATTCCAGGAGCGGCCGGGGTCTGGAGCGCTCGGAGCGGAGGTGATGATTACATGGGGCGACTAGTATCATAACCGCACAATTCAGGAGCGGCCGGGGTCTGGAGCGCTCGGAGCGGAGGTGATGATTACATGGGGCGACTAGTATCATAACCGCACAATTCCAGGAGCGGCCGGGGTCTGGAGCACTCGGAGCAGAGGTGATGGTTACATGGGGCGACTAGTATCATAACCGCACAATTCAGGAGCGGCCGGGGTCTGGAGCACTCGGAGCAGAGGTGATGGTTACATGGGGCGACTATTATCAATACCGCACAATTCAGGAGCAGCCGGGGTCTGGAGCGCTCGGAGCGGAGGTGATGGTTACATGGGGTGACTATTATCAATACCGCACAATTCCAGGAGCGGCCGGGGTCTGGAGCGCTCGGAGCGGAGGTGATGGTTACATGGGGCGACTATTATCAATACCGCACAATTCAGGAGCGGCCGGGGTCTGGAGCGCTCGGAGCGGAGGTGATGGTTACATGGGGCGACTATTATCAATACCGCACAATTCAGGAGCGGCCGGGGTCTGGAGCGCTCGGAGCGGAGGTGATGGTTACATGGGGCGACTATTATCAATACCGCACAATTCAGGAGCGGCCGGGGTCTGGAGCGCTCGGAGCGGAGGTGATGGTTACATGGGGCGACTAGTATCATAGCCGCACAATTCCAGGAGCGGCCGGGGTCTGGAGCGCTCGGAGCAGAGGTGATGGTTACATGGGGCGACTATTATCAATACCGCACAATTCCAGGAGCGGCCGGGGTCTGGAGCGCTCGGAGCAGAGGTGATGGTTACATGGGGCGACTAGTATCATAACCGCACAATTCAGGAGCGGCCGGGGTCTGGAGCGCTCGGAGCGGAGGTGATGGTTACATGGGGCGACTAGTATCATAACCGCACAATTCCAGGAGCGGCCGGGGTCTGGAGCGCTCGGAGCGGAGGTGATGGTTACATGGGGCGACTAGTATCATAACCGTACAATTCAGGAGCGGCCGGGGTCTGGAGCGCTCGGAGCGGAGGTGATGGTTACATGGGGCGACTAGTATCATAACCGTACAATTCCAGGAGCGGCCGGGGTCTGGAGCGCTCGGAGCGGAGGTGATGGTTACATGGGGCGACTAGTATCATAACCGCACAATTCAGGAGCGGCCGGGGTCTGGAGCGCTCGGAGCGGAGGTGATGGTTACATGGGGCGACTATTATCAATACCGCACAATTCAGGAGCGGCCGGGGTCTGGAGCGCTCGGAGCGGAGGTGATGGTTACATGGGGCGACTATTATCAATACCGCACAATTCAGGAGCGTGGTTCTGCTTTTAACTTTATCTAGGAGGCCGCATGGCACATGAAATACAGAATATAGAGTAGGACCCCCCTATTGAGATTTGCCGTGACGTTGGCAGGGGTGGCTCAAAAAATTGATCAATTATTTGCTAAAAATCTCATTTTTTTTTATTATAGTACAGTTGGAATAAATCTGTGAATTTGCACTTTTTATATGATGCATGCCAATTTCAGATCGTGCTGGCTCCTTTTTTTCTCTGTTTTGACCGTAGTTATGCTACAATTCTGGTGACTGACCATCACTATACCATACACGCCTGATTTTGGTTTGCAGTGTATTCCTCCTGTTGGTAGCTGTTCAGATTCGGTTGCCTCACCCCTTTCCACAGGCATTGCTAATTAAGCACCATTCTTGGATCTGGTCCGCCTTTATCAATGGTTGCTGTTTGGCACTGGGAGGATCAGTTCTGATATAGTCCTGGTATGTGCAGAGCTTGCTCCACATACTGGGACCTGGGCTGGTCTCTATCCACAATTGCCTTTTTTGCAACATGGAAGCGGCTATATACAGGTTGCAGGTATGTGTGCTCCATTATGGTTCTGCTTTTAACTTTATCTAGGAGGCTGCATGGCACATGAAATACAGAATGTAGAGTAGGACCCCCCTATTGAGATTTGCCGTGACGTTGGCAGGGGTGGCTCAAAGAATTGATCAATTATTTGCTAAAAATCTCATTTTTTTTATTATAGTACAGTTGGAATAAATCTGTGAATTTTCACTTTTTATATGATGCATGCCAATTTCAGATCGTGCTGGTTCCTTTTTTTCACAATTCAGGAGCGGCCTGTTCTCAGAAGGATCTATGTGCTGTCCGGAACCGGGCGGGCCAGAAATAAAGCGCGGGCCACGTCCCTCTGGGGAGTCATCTGATTTGGGATTTATATAACGAAAAAACACAAAATATTTACAATGATATAACGCTCAAGTAACCCCGGCGAGAAGACGCTCAGTTAGGCTACTTTCACACATCCGGTTTGAGCCCTGCGGCTCAATCCGGCTGTGAAAACTATGCAACGGATGCTGCGAAAACACCGCATCCTTTGCATAAGTTTTTACATGCGGCCCGTCCGTTTTTTTCCGGTTGCGGCATGTTACTGAGCATGCGCAGTGGAAAAAAACGCATGCGGCGACCGGATGCGGTTTTTTCCGCATCGCGCCGCATCCGGCCTCCATAGGTATGCATTGAAAAATGCGCCGCAGCGGCCGGATGCGGCGCGATGCGGTGTTTTTTGCCGGAGCAAAAAACGTTGCAGGGGACGTTCGATCCGGCCGCCGCATCGGCTAAATCTGCCGCATGCGGCCAAAACCGGATCGAACGCAAGCCCCTGCGGCACAATACGGCACTAATGTAAATCTATGCAAAAAAAAAACGCAACCGGCGTTACAAAAGCCGGTTGCGGTTTTTCTGCAGAACGCCGTATTGTGCCGCAGAGCAAAAATCCGGATGTGTGAAAGCACCCTTACAGGAGATCCCCAGCTCTATTGATGTCAGTTTTAGTAAATATTTATATTTCCCATGTTATAAATGTTTTAATGCAGCACGTTATATGTCCGCGTCTCTCTCCGCTTATATACAATTTGGTTATGTGGACATGGGCTCTTACTACCAAACACACACACATTATATATATAGTCCCCTCTGGTAATTATAAAGGTATATACTCAACTGTTAAAGTTTACTTGCAGCATTTTAACGGATCAGGAGACATCTTGCTTTGAAAACATGCCGTAATGGTAAAAGAGGAAAAAAGTTGTTTTTATTTTTTCATAAAATTCACAAACCCGCATGCGCCATTATTAAGAATTTAGAGCAAATAACACTAAGTACTCCAAGTCTAAAAAAGAAAAGTGAATAAAATTCACAAATGATGAGTACAAGCATCTTCTGTAATGCTGCCATTGTGTGCTGAAATGATACAAACCCATCCTAAGTCACTAAAAAACTAGGTAGAAAACACACCAGGGCGCCATTCTACTGACAGAATCTCAAACAATGCAGAATTGTAAAGCCATACAGTGTCCATATAGAAGAGCAGAAGTACCGCCCTATGGTGCTAGTAATGCCAACATACTGTCTTCAATGTGGTGTCAGTATAGCGGTGGTATCAGTGTATCACCAGATACCTGAATAATTCTTGCAGCGCCCGGTGATCCCTCCCGCACAATCTATACGGATACAATCAATACGCCAGAAAGGAAACATCCCAAAATACCGCAATAACTGCTAGCTCTGGAATAACACGCCATACTGTGCTGAAACCTCAGACCTCTCATACCGAAAACACAGATCCACTGCTCAGAGTGCGAAACACGGCCCCAGTCCTGATCATGTTGATGATTGTATTTGTAATGTTGTGATAATATACGGTACATCTGTTTATGTTGATTCCCCCATCCATCATTTCCCCGTTTTTTCTTGCAGATTAATCCTGATGCCAGCAAAGTCTATGAGACTCCTGAACTCCAGTGCACACGTTCACGACTTTTTCCTTGCAGATTTTGTGGCAGAAAAAAAGAAGCGGCTGTGAATTCTTTCTGCGTTTTTAGCTGCTTTTTAACTATTGAAAGGAATAAAAAAGACACCTAAAAATATCATGGAAAAAAGGCAAATCTCTGCAAAAAAACGCTGTAAAAACTTGCCATTTTGCGGCAGCATTTTTCCTGGCAGAACATGCAGATTTGGTTGCATATTGTCTGCGATGTGCGCGCACAGCCTTACAATATATAAATGTATCTACTTGGAAAAAAAAAACAAAGTTGATTTTAGCATATGGCTCTTCGATGCTCAGCTTATACCCCCATACAGTGCCCAAGTAAGGCTATGTCCGCACTTTGCGTTTTTACCTGCTTTTCCGCAGCGTTTTCAACTGCAGCGTTTTAATGCCAAAATGCATGCATTTTGATTTACAAGCAAAGTCTATGGGATTTTGTGATTTCTTGTGCTCACTTTGCATTTATAAATGCAGCGTTTTAGTTGCAGAAAATTTGGCAAAAACTCAGCGTTTAAAGAAGCAGCATGTCAATTGTTTTTGCCATTTTGGCAGCGTTTTGATAACATTAGAGTCTTTGAGAACTTTCAAAACGCAACCTTAATCAAAATCCCAGCGTTTAACATGCTTTTTTTATGCAGAAAACATGCGTTTTTAACAAAAAAAATGCATGTTTATGCCATTTTATTAATGATATGATAAGTCCCTTTACACACACACATAGTCCGACAATTAAAATATTGAAAAAACATAATTTAACGTTACTTTAAGCATAAATATAATAAAACAGTTATAATTTTATTAAATTTATCTATTTTGTGCATGATTTTAATTTTGATATTTATTATCTTTTTTTTTTTTTTCATAGTGTTTGAATGCTTAAACTTTATTTAACAGTGGATTTGTGTTCAAAACGCATCTGACTTTAAGCAATGAAAAAGCAGGTAAAACGCTGTAAGGCTATGTGCGCACGTTGCGTACAGTCACTGCAGAAATTTCTGCAGCGATCTGAAGAGCACAGGTGCGCTTTAAATCGCTGCAGAAATGTCCGTAGTGAAAAAAAAGCCGATTCCATGCGCTCTGCCTGCAGCTCCTGCCATAGACAGAGCAGGAGCTGCCGGCAAAGCGCACAGAAGAAATGACATGTCACTTCTTAGAACGCAGCGCTTCGGCAGTAGCCGAACCGCTGCGCTCTAAAACGCCACGTGCGCACAGCCCCTGCACAATCTCCATAGACTGTGCAGGGGACGCAGGACGCATGCAGTTACGCTGCGCTACAAAGCGCAGCGTAACTGCATGTATTTACGCAACGTGCTCACATAGCCTAAAAATGCGGTAAAAACGCAAGCGGATTTATAGCGTTTTGGAGACCAAAAGCAACTTTGGCAAAAACAATTTCTGCCAGAGGATGCGTTTAGAACTGCAACAACCTCGACGCAAAGTGCGCACATGGCCTAAAACCACTGGACTTGCAGAGTAATCGGCCTGGACCATTTGGGATCTGTGGGATGACACAGACTTAAGAATAATAAGGCGTCAATAAGTGTCGGAAAGTAAGAAATGTAGAGAAACTCTGCACATCAAGGGATGCCACGGCAGCGGGTCCAAGTCTCCTGTGCCCTCCACTCTGACATTTTATTTTAAATATTTTTTGCCAAAAGAACAATGTTTTTCATAAAAAAAGATGTTTGTTGCAGCCGCTGTGGATGCAGAATGAATTAACTGACACTCCTTCAGTGAGCTCATTCCGGCGTTCTATCTGGAGAGGTTTTATCTCTATTTATATTTTAATGAAACCCAAAATAAATATATATATATATATATATATATATATATATATATATATATATATATATATATTACTAGCTGTACTGCCCAGCTTCGCCCGGGTTAATAACTGCTGTTAAGAAAATAGAATGTATTAACAAAAATGTATTCTGCACACAAACCACAAAACAAATAGATAGAAATGTAATTATAATGTCTGTCTCCCCCTCTGTATATAGCTCTCTGTCTCTCTTCTATCTCTTTGTCTGTCTGTCTCTTTCCCTGTCTGTCTCTGTCACTTTCCCTGTCTGTCTCTTTCCCTGTCTGTCTCTTTCCCTGTCTGTCTCTTTCCCTCTCTTTCCCTGTCTTTCTCCTTCCTTCTCTTTCCCTGTCTGTCTCTTCCCCTGTGTCTCTTTCCCTGTGTCTGTCTCTTTACCTGTCTTTGTCTGTCTCTTACCCTGTCTGTCTCTTTCCCTCTCTTTCCTTGTCTGTTTCCATGTGTCTGTCTCTTTGTCTGTGTCTGTCTCTTAACCTGTCTCTCTTTCCCTGTCTGTCTCTTTCCCTGTCAGTCTGTCTCTTTGTCTGTGTCTGTCTCTTTGTGTCTGTTTCTTACCCTGTCTGTGTCTGCCTCTTTCCTTGTCTGTGTCTGTCTCTTTCCCTGGCTGCATTGTGACACGCCAACATTGCATATAAGGGCGTGACTGCGCATTCTTCTGAAGTTCTGGCTGCACTGTGGCTCCCAGCTGCATTCGCTTTAATGGAGGCAGGTTTTTGGCGAATAACTGTAAAGCGCGGGGTTAAAATTTCCCCTCAAAATATAGCCTATGACGCCCTCGGGGTCCAGACGTGTGAGTGTGCAAAATTTTGTGGCTGTAGCTGCGACGGTGCAGATGCCAATCCCGGACAGACATACACACACACACACAAACACACACACACACACACACACACACACACAAACACACACACACACACATACATACACACACACACACACACATACATGCATACACACACACACATTCAGCTTTATATATTAGATTTATATTTTAATGAAACCCAATTGCAAACGATTATTTTTAGACCCATTTCCATGGATTTGTGTAAAATACCATATTGGCGGAGCAGCACCCCTGTAATCGGAGCGTGCTCCTGGACATGACGAGGGCCGGCCGGGTCTGTGTACGGTGACGCTGCTGCTTTCCAGGATAGAATAATCATGGCTCCAGATAATGGATGTTACATGAGCGACCCTCGTGGGGTGATTGCCTGTACACCTGTGTCAACGCTAAATCCCCAGCCCATTGTCTGGCATTGTGCGGGTGCGTTACTTAGTGCACCCATTCCTCAGCCTTTAGCTTTTCTTCTCCGGCGTGATGCTAAGAGGCCTCCGTCCTTATTCACCAATGCAGCCATTTGCGCTCCGTTTCACCCCTCGCTCTTTTCGCATTCTCTTTCGGGAACGCCACTGTCTTTTCAATCAAAGACCTTCTGACAAAGGCGGCTGAGTGTTGAGCATGGTAGTGAATAATACAGCGAGGCACTTACAGTACACCTGCACAACACCCCGCTCCTTTCACCCGGCGCTGAAAGACTCCTTTCTTATCCCCACGCGTTTTGTCTTCTGTCCTATTGCTCACTTAACCTTGAGGCTTCCTACAGGTTTTCTCACTCCTACCTGCCGCAGCTTTGAATTCCTTTGTTGCGCGGTGGATACATTTGTGCTGTTTTCCTGCAGGATAACAATAATATTGAATGGAAATTAGCTTTTCTTCCCTTGTGCTCTTATTCTGGGGGTGAACAGATAGTGTGTATGCGGAGGGGGTGCGAGAAGCCACACTAAAGCTGACAAGATGGCATTATGTCTTCTTCTCAATGAACCGCGCTGACTGGGAATAGGAATCACTTTTACATTTAGAGCGTCTGTGGCGGGGAACGCGAATAATATGCAAATCGAGGAGATTCTATAGAACCCAAAGAAACAATGTAGCAGGTAAGAACATTCTGTAATCTCCAAGGAGAGCGGAGAAATCTGACAAGGGGGACACATTGTGTGCGGACCCCCAGACGACATAGGAGAATATACCGAGAAATTCCAATAATCCAGAACATCCACACCATGGGCCCGGATCCGAAGAAGAGGAAGAGGCCAAGACCTCCTGAAAATGGTGCAAGGGAGTCCAAGACAAATACAGTGACCCCCAACAGACAGGCAGCAAAGACAATACAAGGCTGTGCGCACACGAAGATGGAGCATCTTGGCCAAAAATGCATCCAAAAACGCACGCGTTTTGCAGCATTTTTTACCGCGTGTTTGGCCAATGCATTTGTTAAAAGGAACACCAGTTTTTTGCCTATAAAGCAGTGGCCCCCACCACCGGGCTCTTATATAGAGCATTCTAGCATGCTGCATTCTAACATGCTGTATATAAGAGCCCAGGCCGCTGTGTAGAACGTAAAAAACAATTTATAATACTCACCTAAACCGGTCGCTGCAGTGGATGTGGGTCAGATGGGCATCTTCGTCCTCCGGTGTTGGCGCCGCCTCTTTCGTCCATCTTTGTCGCCGCCTCTGTCGTCTTTCTGAAGCCGCGGTGCATGACACGTCCGATGTCAGACAAACTCGCCGGCATTCAGGTCCTGCGCAGGTGCACTTAGCTCTATCCTGAGTAGGGCAGACCAAAGTATTGTAGTGCGCATGCGCGGGGCTGGCGAGTGTGTATGACGTAGACGTGTCATGCGCCCAGGCTTCAGAAGGAGGACGACGATGGCTGAAAGAGGAGGCGCCAGCACCGGAGGACAAAGATGCCCATTTGAGCCACATCCACCGGTTTAGGTGAGTATTATAAAGTGTTTATGTTCTCACAGCGGCCTGGGCTCTTATATAAAACATGTTAGAATGCTGTATATAAAAGCCCGGTGGTGGCCGCAGCTTATAGGCTCCAAGTCTGGTGACAGGTTCCTATTAAGTGAAATCTATTGACAGGAAAAGCTCAAAAAACGATAAAGAATTGCCCTGCTGCAGCGGTCACCACAAAGACGCAGCCAAAAAAAAGCTGCAACGTGCGCACAGCAAAAATGAAATCTGATAGACTTTGCTGGGAAAGGAAATGCATGCAATTGTGGGATCAAAACTGCACCCGAAAAACGTGCAAAAACACAGCGTGCGCACAGGGCCTAACAAGAAAGACAATCGTCCGAAAACCAAGGAGGAAGATTTCATTAAGATCCATGAAAGGAGACAGCAACATTTCCAATAATCCAGAATATCGAAAAATCCGACATATAAAACCCCACTGATCCCTGATTCCATAATGTGTAACTGTTATATATAAACTGAATTAGAAACTATAGACACATTGCACAAGAATAACACAGAATAATGCGGATTTCACTGAAGAAAATTACAATCAATAATAATAAAAACTAGATAAAAAACATCTATTCTACTAAGAACGTATTATAATTGTAACATAATTAATGGAGGAAAGGATTATATAAGGATTCAATTCTAAAGTAGCAAAAATAAATACGGCCCACTTTATCAAACTATTTATATCCTTACATTTAAGAGCAGTATTATAGTAGTTATATTCTTGCACATACGGACAGTATTATAGTAGTTATATCCTTGTACATAGGGGCAGTATTATAGTAGTTATATTCTTGTACATAGGGGCAGTATTATAGTAGTTATATTCTTGTACATAGGGAGCAGTATTATAGTAGTTATATTCTTGTATATAGGGGCAGTATTATAGTAGTTATATTCTTGTACATAGGAGCAGTATTATAGTAGTTATATTCTTGTATATAGGGGCAGTATTATAGTAGTTATATTCTTGTACATAGGGGCAGTATTATAGTAGTTATATTCTTGTACATAGGGGCAGTATTATAGTAGTTATATTCTTGTACATAGGGGCAGTATTATAGTAGTTATATTCTTGTACATAGAGGCAGTATTATAGTAGTTATATTCTTGTATATAGGTGGCAGTATTATAGTAGTTATATTCTTGTATATAGGGGCAGTATTATAGTAGTTATATTCTTGTATATAGGGGCAGTATTATAGTAGTTATATTCTTGTACATAGGGGCAGTATTATAGTAGTTATATTCTTGTATATAGGTGGCAGTATTATAGTAGTTATATTCTTGTATATAGGGGCAGTATTATAGTAGTTATATTCTTGTACATAGGAGCAGTATTATAGTAGTTATATTCTTGTATATAGGGGGCAGTATTATAGTAGTTATATTCTTGTACATAGGGGGCAGTATTATAGTAGTTATATTATTGTACATAGGGGCAGTATTATAGTAGTTATATTCTTCTCTATAGGTGGCAGTATTATAGTAGTTATATTCTTGTACATAGGGAGCAGTATTATAGTAGTTATATTCTTGTATATAGGGGGCAGTATTATAGCAGTTATATTCTTGTACATAGGGGCAGTATTATAGTAGTTATATTCTTGTACATAGGGGCAGTATTATAGTAGTTATATTCTTGTACATAGGGGCAGTAATATAGTAGTTATATTCTTGTACATAGGGGGCAGTATTATAGTAGTTATATTCTTGTATATAGGGGCAGTATTATAGTAGTTATATTCTTATATATAGTGGGTAGTATTATAGTAGTTATATTCTTGTATATAGGTGGCAGTATTATAGTAGTTATATTCTTGTACGTAGAGGCAGTATTATAGTAGTTATATTCTTGTATATAGGTAGCAGTATTATAGTAGTTATATTCTTGTATATAGGGGCAGTATTATAGTAGTTATATTCTTGTACATAGAGGCAGTATTATCGTAGTTATATTCTTGTATATAGGTGGCAGTATTATAGTAGTTATATTCTTGTATATAGGGGCAGTATTATAGTAGTTATATTCTTGTATATAGGGGCAGTATTATAGTAGTTATATTCTTGTACATAGGGGCAGTATTATAGTAGTTATATTCTTGTATATAGGTGGCAGTATTATAGTAGTTATATTCTTGTATATAGGGGCAGTATTATAGTAGTTATATTCTTGTACATAGGGGCAGTATTATAGTAGTTATATTCTTGTACATAGGGGCAGTATTATAGTAGTTATATTCTTGTACATAGGGGCAGTAATATAGTAGTTATATTCTTGTACATAGGGGGCAGTATTATAGTAGTTATATTCTTGTATATAGGGGCAGTATTATAGTAGTTATATTCTTGTATATAGTGGGCAGTATTATAGTAGTTATATTCTTGTATATAGGGGCAGTATTATAGTAGTTATATTGTTGTACATAGGGGCAGTATTATAGTAGTTATATTCTTGTATATAGGTGGCAGTATTATAGTAGTTATATTCTTGTATATAGGGGCAGTATTATAGTAGTTATATTCTTGTACATAGGGGCAGTATTATAGTAGTTATATTCTTGTACATAGGGGCAGTATTATAGTAGTTATATTCTTGTACATAGGGGCAGTAATATAGTAGTTATATTCTTGTACATAGGGGGCAGTATTATAGTAGTTATATTCTTGTATATAGGGGCAGTATTATAGTAGTTATATTCTTGTATATAGTGGGCAGTATTATAGTAGTTATATTCTTGTATATAGGTGGCAGTATTATAGTAGTTATATTCTTGTACATAGAGGCAGTATTATAGTAGTTATATTCTTGTATATAGGTAGCAGTATTATAGTAGTTATATTCTTGTATATAGGGGCAGTATTATAGTAGTTATATTCTTGTACATAGAGGCAGTATTATCGTAGTTATATTCTTGTATATAGGTGGCAGTATTATAGTAGTTATATTCTTGTATATAGGGGCAGTATTATAGTAGTTATATTCTTGTATATAGGGGCAGTATTATAGTAGTTATATTCTTGTACATAGGGGCAGTATTATAGTAGTTATATTCTTGTACATAGGGGCAGTATTATAGTACTTATATTCTTGTACATAGGGGCAGTATTATAGTAGTTATATTCTTGTATATAGGGAGCAGTATTATAGTAGTTATATTCTTGTATATAGGGGCAGTATTATAGTAGTTATATTCTTGTACATAGGGGCAGTATTATAGTAGTTATATTCTTGTATATTGGTGGCAGTATTATAGTAGTTATATTCTTGTATATAGGGGCAGTATTATAGTAGTTATATTCTTGTACATAGGGGCAGTATTATAGTAGTTATATTCTTGTACATAGGGGCAGTATTATAGTAGTTATATTCTTGTATATTGGTGGCAGTATTATAGTAGTTATATTCTTGTATATAGGGGCAGTATTATAGTAGTTATATTCTTGTACATAGGGGCAGTATTATAGTAGTTATATTCTTGTACATAGGGGCAGTATTATAGTAGTTATATTCTTGTATATAGGAGGCAGTATTATAGTAGTTATATTCTTGTATATAGGGGCAGTATTATAGTAGTTATATTCTTGTATATAGGAGCAGTATTATAGTAGTTATATTCTTGTACATAGGAGCAGTATTATAGTAGTTATATTCTTGTACATAGGGGCAGTAATATAGTAGTTATATTCTTGTACATAGGGGCAGTATTATAGTAGTTATATTCTTGTATATAGGAGGCAGTATTATAGTAGTTATATTCTTGTATATAGGGGCAGTATTATAGTAGTTATATTCTTGTACATAGGGGCAGTATTATAGTAGTTATATTCTTGTATATAGGGGCAGTATTATAGTAGTTATATTCTTTACATAGGGGCAGTATTATAGTAGTTATATTCTTGTATATAGGGGCAGTATTATAGTAGTTATATTCTTTACATAGGGGCAGTATTATAGTAGCTACGTTTTTGTATGTAGATGGCAGTGTTATTGCAGTCAGTGCTTTTCCCTTGTGTAGTTGGATGTTACTGGTCACATTATTGGACTGTTTTGTGTTTTTGTATCTTCTTTTTTCAGTCTTCCTCTGGCTCAGTGGTTACAGTAATGTTTGGCTTTTCCTTGGTTTCTGCTTTATTCTTCGGCTCCTGTGGATATAATGTAATTCATTATCTTTTCATTTTTGTCACAGTCTCTTACACATTTTTTAACTAAAATGTCTTTTTTTCTCCAGATGATAATTTCTGCAGTAATTTTATGAATATGAAGGTGAAGAGCGGACGCCGGGTGTCAGGGAAATCAATGACAGTAAATACCAGGATATTCCTGGCTGTGTTTGGTGGGGACCCGGCGTCTGCTCTCGTGGGGGCGATTCCCTGAATTAGCTGTCACCGTCCTCACCTGATGATTCCTCCACAGGCACCTACACATTGTATGATGCCCCCACAGCACCCCACACATTGTATGACGCCCCCACAGCACCCCACACATTGTATGACACCCCCACAGCACCCCACACATTGTATGACGCCCCCACAGCACCCCACACATTGTATGACGCCCCCACAGCACCCCACACATTGTATGACGCCCCCACAGCACCCAACACATTGTATGACGTCCCCACAGCACCCCACACATTGTATGACGCCCCCACAGCCCCCTACACATTGTATGACGCCCCCACAGCACCCCACACATTGTATGACGCCCCCACAGCACCCCACACATTGTATGACGCCCCCACAGCACCCAACACATTGTATGACGCCCCCACAGCCCCCTACACATTGTATGACGCCCCCTCAGCACCCCACACATTGTATGACGCCCCCACAGCACCCCACACATTGTATGACGCCCCCACAACACCCCACACATTGTATGACACCCCCACAGCACCCCACACATTGTATGACGCCCCCACAACACCCCACACATTGTATGACGCCCCCACAACACCCCACACATTGTATGATGCTCCCACAGCACCCCACACATTGTATGACGCCCCCACAGCCCCCCACACATTGTATGACGCCCCCACAGCACCCCACACATTGTATGATGCTCCCACAGCACCCCACACATTGTATGACGCCCCCACAGCACCCTACACATTGTATGATGCTCCCACAGCACCCCACACATTGTATGACGCCCCCACAGCCCCCCACACATTGTATGACGCCCCCACAACACCCCACACATTGTATGATGCTCCCACAGCACCCCACACATTGTATGACGCCCCCACAGCACCCCACACATTGTATGATGCTCCCACAGCACCCCACACATTGTATGACGCCCCCACAGCCCCCCACACATTGTATGACGCCCCCACAACACCCCACACATTGTATGATGCTCCCACAGCACCCCACACATTGTATGACGCCCCCACAGCACCCCACACATTGTATGACGCCCCCACAGCACCCCACCCATTGTATGACGCCCCCACAGCACCCCACACATTGTATGACGCCCCCACAGCACCCCACACATTGTATGACGCCCCCACAGCACCCCACACATTGTATGACGCCCCCACAGCACCCCACACATTGTATGATGCCCCCACAGCACCCCACACATTGTATGACGCCCCCACAGCACCCCACACATTGTATGACGCCCCCACAGCACCCCACACATTGTATGACGCCCCCACAGCACCCCACACATTGTATGACGCCCCCACAGCACCCCACACATTGTATGACGCTCCCACAGCACCCCACACATTGTATGACGCCCCCACAACACCCCACACATTGTATGACGCCCCCACAACACCCCACACATTGTATGATGCTCCCACAGCACCCCACACATTGTATGACGCCCCCACAGCCCCCCACACATTGTATGACGCCCCCACAGCACCCCACACATTGTATGATGCTCCCACAGCACCCCACACATTGTATGACGCCCCCACAGCACCCTACACATTGTATGATGCTCCCACAGCACCCCACACATTGTATGACGCCCCCACAGCCCCCCACACATTGTATGACGCCCCCACAACACCCCACACATTGTATGATGCTCCCACAGCACCCCACACATTGTATGACGCCCCCACAGCACCCCACACATTGTATGATGCTCCCACAGCACCCCACACATTGTATGACGCCCCCACAGCCCCCCACACATTGTATGACGCCCCCACAACACCCCACACATTGTATGATGCTCCCACAGCACCCCACACATTGTATGACGCCCCCACAGCACCCCACACATTGTATGACGCCCCCACAGCACCCCACCCATTGTATGACGCCCCCACAGCACCCCACACATTGTATGACGCCCCCACAGCACCCCACACATTGTATGACGCCCCCACAGCACCCCACACATTGTATGACGCCCCCACAGCACCCCACACATTGTATGATGCCCCCACAGCACCCCACACATTGTATGACGCCCCCACAGCACCCCACACATTGTATGACGCCCCCACAGCACCCCACACATTGTATGACGCCCCCACAGCACCCCACACATTGTATGACGCCCCCACAGCACCCCACACATTGTATGACGCTCCCACAGCACCCCACACATTGTATGACGCTCCCACAGCACCCCACACATTGTATGACGCCCCCACAGCACCCCACACATTGTATGACGCCCCCACAGCACCCCACACATTGTATGACGCCCCCACAGCACCCCACACATTGTATGACGCCCCCACAGCCCCCCACACATTGTATGACGCCCCCACAGCACCCCACACATTATATGATGCCCCAACAGCACCCCACACATTGTATGATGCCCCCACAGCACCCCACACATTGTATGATGCCCCCACAGCACCCCACACATTGTATGACGCCCCCACAGCACCCTACACATTGTATGACGCCCCCACAGCAACCCACACATTGTATGACACCCCCACAGCCCCCCACACATTGTATGACACCCTCACAGCACCCCACACATTGTATGACACCCTCACAGCACCCCACACATTGTATGATGCCCCCACAACACCCCACACATTGTATGACGCCCCCACAGCACCACACACATTGTATGATGCCCCCACAACACCCCACACATTGTATGACGCTCCCACAGCACCCCACACATTGTATGATGCCCCCACAGCACCCCACACATTGTATGACACCCCAACAGCACCCCACACATTGTATGATGCCCCCACAGCACCCCACACATTGTATGATGCCCCCACAGCACCCCACACATTGTATGATGCTCCCAGAGCACCCCACACATTGTATGATGCCCCCACAGCACCCCACACATTGTATGACGCCCCCACAACACCCCACACATTGTATGACGTCCCCACAACACCCCACACATTGTATGCTGCCCCCACAGCACCCCACACATTGAATGACGCCCCCACAGCACCCCACACATTGTATGATGCCCCCACAACACCCCACACATTGTATGATGCCCCCACAGCACCCCACACATTGTATGATGCTCCCACAGCACCCCACACATTGTATGATGCTCCCACAACACCCCACACATTGTATGACGCCCTCACAGCACCCCACACATTGTATGATGCCCCCACAGCACCCCACACATTGTATGATGCCCCCACAGCACCCCACACATTGTATGACGCCCTCACAACACCCCACACATTGTATGACGCCCCCACAGCACCCCACACATTGTATGATGCCCCCACAGCACCCCACACATTGTATGATGCTCCCACAGCACCCCACACATTGTATGATGCCCCCACAGCACCCCACACATTGTATGACGCCCCCACAACACCCCACACATTGTATGACGCCCCCACAACACCCCACACATTGTATGATGCCCCCACAGCACCCCACACATTGTATGACGCCCCCACAGCACCCCACAAATTGTATGATGCCCCCACAACACCCCACACATTGTATGATGCTCCCACAGCACCCCACACATTGTATGATGCTCCCACAGCACCCCACACATTGTATGATGCCCCCACAGCACCCCACACATTGTATGATGCTCCCACAGCACCCCACACATTGTATGACGCCCCCACAGCACCCCACACATTGTATGACGCCCCCACAGCCCCCCACACATTGAATGACGCCCCCACAGCACCCCACACATTGTATGACGCTCCCACAGCACCCCACACATTGTATGATGCCCCCACAACACCCCACACATTGTATGATGCTCCCACAGCACCCCACACATTGTATGACGCCCCCACAACACCCCACACATTGTATGATGCCCCCACAACACTCCACACATTGTATGATGCCCCCACAGCACCCCACACATTGTATGATGCCACCACAACACCCCACACATTGTATGACGCCCCCACAGCACCCAACACATTGTATGACGCCCCCACAGCACCCCACACATTGTATGACGCCCCCTCAGCACCCCAAACATTATATGACGCCCCCACAGCACCCAACACATTGTATGACGCCCCCACAGCACCCCACACATTCTATGACGCCCCCACAGCCCCCCACACATTGTATGACGCCCCCACAGCACCCCACACATTGTATGACGCCCCCACAGCACCCAACACATTGTATGACGCCCCCACAGCCCCCTACACATTGTATGACGCCCCCTCAGCACCCCACACATTGTATGACGCCCCCACAGCACCCAACACATTGTATGACGCCCCCACAGCACCCCACACATTGTATGACGCCCCCACAGCACCCCACACATTGTATGATGCCCCCACAGCCCCCCACACATTGTATGACGCCCCCACAGCACCCCACACATTGTATGACGCCCCCACAGCACCCCACACATTGTATGACGCCCCCACAGCACCCCACACATTGTATGACGCCCCCACAGCACCCCACACATTGTATGACGCCCCCACAGCACCCCACACATTGTATGACGCTCCCACAGCACCCCACACATTGTATGACGCTCCCACAGCACCCCACACATTGTATGACGCCCCCACAGCACCCCACACATTGTATGACGCCCCCACAGCACCCCACACATTGTATGACGCCCCCACAGCACCCCACACATTGTATGACGCCCCCACAGCACCCCACACATTGTATGACGCCCCCACAGCCCCCCACACATTGTATGACGCCCCCACAGCACCCCACACATTATATGATGCCCCAACAGCACCCCACACATTGTATGATGCCCCCACAGCACCCCACACATTGTATGATGCCCCCACAGCACCCCACACATTGTATGACGCCCCCACAGCACCCTACACATTGTATGACGCCCCCACAGCACCCCACACATTGTATGACACCCCCACAGCCCCCCACACATTGTATGACACCCTCACAGCACCCCACACATTGTATGACACCCTCACAGCACCCCACACATTGTATGATGCCCCCACAACACCCCACACATTGTATGACGCCCCCACAGCACCACACACATTGTATGATGCCCCCACAACACCCCACACATTGTATGACGCTCCCACAGCACCCCACACATTGTATGATGCCCCCACAGCACCCCACACATTGTATGACACCCCCACAGCACCCCACACATTGTATGATGCCCCCACAGCACCCCACACATTGTATGATGCCCCCACAGCACCCCACACATTGTATGATGCTCCCAGAGCACCCCACACATTGTATGATGCCCCCACAGCACCCCACACATTGTATGACGCCCCCACAACACCCCACACATTGTATGACGTCCCCACAACACCCCACACATTGTATGCTGCCCCCACAGCACCCCACACATTGAATGACGCCCCCACAGCACCCCACACATTGTATGATGCCCCCACAACACCCCACACATTGTATGATGCCCCCACAGCACCCCACACATTGTATGATGCTCCCACAGCACCCCACACATTGTATGATGCTCCCACAACACCCCACACATTGTATGACGCCCTCACAGCACCCCACACATTGTATGATGCCCCCACAGCACCCCACACATTGTATGATGCCCCCACAGCACCCCACACATTGTATGACGCCCTCACAACACCCCACACATTGTATGACGCCCCCACAGCACCCCACACATTGTATGATGCCCCCACAGCACCCCACACATTGTATGATGCTCCCACAGCACCCCACACATTGTATGATGCCCCCACAGCACCCCAGACATTGTATGACGCCCCCACAACACCCCACACATTGTATGACGCCCCCACAACACCCCACACATTGTATGATGCCCCCACAGCACCCCACACATTGTATGACGCCCCCACAGCACCCCACAAATTGTATGATGCCCCCACAACACCCCACACATTGTATGATGCTCCCACAGCACCCCACACATTGTATGATGCTCCCACAGCACCCCACACATTGTATGATGCCCCCACAGCACCCCACACATTGTATGATGCTCCCACAGCACCCCACACATTGTATGACGCCCTCACAACACCCCACACATTGTATGACGCCCCCACAGCACCCCACACATTGTATGATGCCCCCACAGCACCCCACACATTGTATGATGCTCCCACAGCACCCCACACATTGTATGATGCCCCCACAGCACCCCAGACATTGTATGACGCCCCCACAACACCCCACACATTGTATGACGCCCCCACAACACCCCACACATTATATGATGCCCCCACAGCACCCCACACATTGTATGACGCCCCCACAGCACCCCACAAATTGTATGATGCCCCCACAACACCCCACACATTGTATGATGCTCCCACAGCACCCCACACATTGTATGATGCTCCCACAGCACCCCACACATTGTATGATGCCCCCACAGCACCCCACACATTGTATGATGCTCCCACAGCACCCCACACATTGTATGACGCCCCCACAGCACCCCACACATTGTATGACGCCCCCACAGCCCCCCACACATTGAATGACGCCCCCACAGCACCCCACACATTGTATGATGCTCCCACAGCACCCCACACATTGTATGATGCCCCCACAACACCCCACACATTGTATGATGCTCCCACAGCCCCCCACACATTGTATGACGCCCCCACAGCCCCCCACACATTGTATGACGCCCCCACAACACCCCACACATTGTATGATGCTCCCACAGCACCCCACACATTGTATGATGCCCCCACAACACTCCACACATTGTATGATGCCCCCACAACACTCCACACATTGTATGATGCCCCCACAGCACCCCACACATTGTATGATGCCACCACAACACCCCACACATTGTATGAAGCTCCCTCAGCACCCCACACATTGTATGATGCCCCCACAGCACCCCACACATTGTATGATGCCCCCACAGCACCCCACACATTGTATGACGCCCCCACAGCACCCCACACATTGTATGATGCCCCCACAGCACCCCACACATTGTATGACGCCCCCACAGCACCCCACACATTGTATGACGCCCTCACACTACCCCACACAT
This sequence comes from Anomaloglossus baeobatrachus, assembly GCF_048569485.1. Taxonomy (NCBI): domain Eukaryota; kingdom Metazoa; phylum Chordata; class Amphibia; order Anura; family Aromobatidae; genus Anomaloglossus; species Anomaloglossus baeobatrachus. Next base: position 8,976,450 of record NC_134357.1, on the reverse strand, counting down.
TGTATGATGCCCCCACAACACCCCACACATTGTATGATGCTCCCACAGCACCCCACACATTCTATGACACCCCCACAACACCCCACACATTGTCTGACGCCCCCACAGCACCCCACACATTGTATGACGCCGCCCACACATTGTATGACGCCCCCACAGCACCCCACACATTGTATGACGCTCCCACAGCACCCCACACATTGTATGATGCCCCCACAACACCCCACACATTGTATGACGCTCCCACAGCACCCCACACATTGTATGATGCCCCCACAACACTCCACAAATTGTATGACGCCCCCACAGCACCCCACACATTGTATGATGCTCCCACAGCACCCCACACATTGTATGACGGCCCCACAGCACCCCACACATTGTATGATGCCCCCACAACACCCCACACATTGTATGATGCCCCCACAACACCCCACACATTGTATGACGCTCCCACAGCACCCCACACATTGTATGATGCCCCCACAACACTCCACAAATTGTATGACGCCCCCACAGCACCCCACACATTGTATGATGCTCCCACAGCACCCCACACATTGTATGACGGCCCCACAGCACCCCACACATTGTATGATGCCCCCACAACACCCCACACATTGTATGACGCTCCCACAGCACCCCACACATTGTATGACGCCCCAACAGCACCCCACACATTGTATGATGCTCCCACAGCACCCCACACATTGTATGATGCCCCCACAGCACCCCACACATTGTATGATGCTCCCACAGCACCCCACACATTGTATGATGCTCCCACAGCACCCCACACATTGTATGACACCCCCACAACACCCCACACATTGTATGATGCTCCCACAGCACCCCACACATTGTATGACACCCCCACAACACCCCACACATTGTATGATGCTCCCACAGCACCCCACACATTGTATGATGCTCCCACAGCACCCCACACATTGTATGATGCCCCCACAACACCCCACACATTGTATGACACCCCCACAGCACCCCACACATTGTATAATGCCTCCACAACACCCCACACATTGTATAATGCCCCCACAACACCCCACACATTGTATGATGCCCCCACAACACTCCACACATTGTATGATGCTCCCACAGCACCCCACACATTGTATGATGCCCCCCACACATTGTATGACGCCCCCACAGCACCCCACACATTGTATGACGCCCTCACACTACCCCACATATTGTATGACGCCCCCCACACATTGTATGACGCCCCCACAGCACCCCACACATTGTATGATGCCCCCACAGCACCCCACACATTGTTTGACGCCCCCACAGCACCCCACATATTGTATGATGCTCCCACAGCACCCCACACATTGTATGACGCCCTCACAGCACCCCACACATTGTATGATGCCCCCACAGCACCCCACACATTGTATGACGCCCCCACAGCCCCCCACACATTGTATGATGCCGCCACAGCACCCCACACATTGTTTGACGACCCCCACAGCACCCCACATATTGTATGATGCTCCCACAGCACCCCACACATTGTATGACGCCCCCACAGCACCCCACACATTGTATGATGCTCCCACAGCACCCCACACATTGTATGATGCTCCCACAACACCCCACACATTGTATGATGCCCCCACAGCACCCCACACATTGTATGACGCCCCCACAGCCCCCCACACATTGTATGATGCTCCCACAGCACCCCACACATTGTATGATGCCCCCACAGCACCCCACACATTGTATGATGCTCCCACAGCACCCCACACATTGTATGATGCCCCCACAGCACCCCACACATTGTATGACGCCCCCACAGCACCCCACACATTGTATGACGCCCCCACAGCACCCCACACATTGTATGACGCCCCCACAGCACCCCACACATTGTATGACGCCCTCACAGCACCCCACACATTGTATGACGCCCTCACACTACCCCACACATTGTATGACACCCCCACAGCCCCCCACACATTGTATGATACCCCCACAGCCCCCCACACATTGTATGACACCCCCACAGCCCCCCACACATTGTATGATACCCCCACAACACCCCACACATTGTATGATGCCCCCACAGCACCCCACACATTGTATGATGCCCCCACAGCACCCCACACATTGAATGATGCCCCCACAGCACCCCACACATTGTATGATGCCCCCACAACACCCCACACATTGTATGATGCCCCCACAACACCCCACACATTGTATGATGCCCCCACAACACCCCACACATTGTATGATGCCCCCACAGCACCCCACACATTGAATGATGCCCCCGCAACACCCCACACATTGTATGACGCCTTCACAGCCCCCTACACATTGTATGACGCCCCCACAGCCCCCTACACATTGTATGACGCCCCCACAGCCCCCCACACATTGTTTGACACCCCCACAGCCCCCCACACATTGTATGACACCCCCACAGCCCCCCACACATTGTATGATGCCCCCACAACACCCCACACATTGTATGATGCCCCCACAGCACCCCACACATTGAATGATGCCCCCACAACACCCCACACATTGTATGATGCCCCCACAACACCCCACACATGGTATGATGCCCCAACAACACCCCACACATTGAATGATGCTCCCACAGCACCCCACACATTGTATGACGCCCCCACAGCACCCCACACATTGTATGACGCCCCCACAGCACCCCACACATTGTATGATGCCCCCACAACACCCCACACATTGAATGATGCCCCCTCAGTACCCCACACATTGTATGACGCCGCCCACACATTGTATGACGCCCCCACAGCACCCCACACATTGTATGACGCTCCCACAGCACCCCACACATTGTATGATGCCCCCACAACACCCCACACATTGTATGACGCTCCCACAGCACCCCACACATTGTATGATGCCCCCACAACACTCCACAAATTGTATGACGCCCCCACAGCACCCCACACATTGTATGATGCTCCCACAGCACCCCACACATTGTATGACGGCCCCACAGCACCCCACACATTGTATGATGCCCCCACAACACCCCACACATTGTATGACGCTCCCACAGCACCCCACACATTGTATGACGCCCCCACAGCACCCCACACATTGTATGATGCTCCCACAGCACCCCACACATTGTATGATGCTCCCACAGCACCCCACACATTGTATGATGCCCCCACAGCACCCCACACATTGTATGACGCCCCCACAGCACCTCACACATTGTATGATGCCCCCACAACACCCCACACATTGTATGATGCCCCCACAGCACCCCACACATTGTATGATGCTCCCACAGCACCCCACACATTGTATGATGCTCCCACAGCACCCCACACATTGTATGACACCCCCACAACACCCCACACATTGTATGATGCTCCCACAGCCCCCCACACATTGTATGACACCCCCACAGCCCCCCACACATTGTATGATGCCCCCACAACACCCCACACATTGTATGATGCCCCCACAGCACCCCACACATTGAATGATGCCCCCACAACACCCCACACATTGTATGATGCCCCCACAACACCCCACACATGGTATGATGCCCCCACAACACCCCACACATTGAATGATGCTCCCACAGCACCCCACACATTGTATGACGCCCCCACAGCACCCCACACATTGTATGACGCCCCCACAGCACCCCACACATTGTATGATGCCCCCACAACACCCCACACATTGAATGATGCCCCCTCAGTACCCCACACATTGTATGACGCCGCCCACACATTGTATGACGCCCCCACAGCACCCCACACATTGTATGACGCTCCCACAGCACCCCACACATTGTATGATGCCCCCACAACACCCCACACATTGTATGACGCTCCCACAGCACCCCACACATTGTATGATGCCCCCACAACACTCCACAAATTGTATGACGCCCCCACAGCACCCCACACATTGTATGATGCTCCCACAGCACCCCACACATTGTATGACGGCCCCACAGCACCCCACACATTGTATGATGCCCCCACAACACCCCACACATTGTATGACGCTCCCACAGCACCCCACACATTGTATGACGCCCCCACAGCACCCCACACATTGTATGATGCTCCCACAGCACCCCACACATTGTATGATGCTCCCACAGCACCCCACACATTGTATGATGCCCCCACAGCACCCCACACATTGTATGACGCCCCCACAGCACCTCACACATTGTATGATGCCCCCACAACACCCCACACATTGTATGATGCCCCCACAGCACCCCACACATTGTATGATGCTCCCACAGCACCCCACACATTGTATGATGCTCCCACAGCACCCCACACATTGTATGACACCCCCACAACACCCCACACATTGTATGATGCTCCCACAGCACCCCACACATTGTATGACACCCCCACAACACCCCACACATTGTATGATGCTCCCACAGCACCCCACACATTGTATGACACCCCCACAACACCCCACACATTGTATGATGCTCCCACAGCACCCCACACATTGTATGATGCTCCCACAGCACCCCACACATTGTATGATGCCCCCACAACACCCCACACATTGTATGACACCCCCACAGCACCCCACACATTGTATGATGCCCCCACAACACCCCACACATTGTATAATGCCCCCACAACACCCCACACATTGTTTGATGCCCCCACAACACTCCACACATTGTATGATGCTCCCACAGCACCCCACACATTGTATGATGCCCCCCACACATTGTATGACGCCCCCACAGCACCCCACACATTGTATGACGCCCTCACACTACCCCACATATTGTATGACGCCCCCCACACATTGTATGACGCCCCCACAGCACCCCACACATTGTATGATGCCCCCACAGCACCCCACACATTGTTTGACGCCCCCACAGCACCCCACATATTGTATGATGCTCCCACAGCACCCCACACATTGTATGACGCCCTCACAGCACCCCACACATTGTATGATGCCCCCACAGCACCCCACACATTGTATGACGCCCCCACAGCCCCCCACACATTGTATGATGCCCCCACAGCACCCCACACATTGTTTGACGCCCCCACAGCACCCCACATATTGTATGATGCTCCCACAGCACCCCACACATTGTATGACGCCCCCACAGCACCCCACACATTGTATGATGCTCCCACAGCACCCCACACATTGTATGATGCTCCCACAACACCCCACACATTGTATGATGCCCCCACAGCACCCCACACATTGTATGATGCTCCCACAGCACCCCACACATTTTATGATGCCCCCACAGCACCCCACACATTGTATGATGCCCCCACAGCACCCCACACATTGTATGATGCTCCCACAGCACCCCACACATTGTATGATGCCCCCACAGCACCCCACACATTGTATGACGCCCCCACAGCACCCCACACATTGTATGACGCCCCCACAGCACCCCACACATTGTATGACGCCCCCACAGCACCCCACACATTGTATGACGCCCTCACAGCACCCCACACATTGTATGACGCCCTCACACTACCCCACACATTGTATGATGCCCCCACAACACCCCACACATTGTATGACGCCCTCACAGCACCCCACACATTGTATGATGTCCCCACACTACCCCACACATTGTATGATGCCCCCACAGCACCCTACACCTTGTGTGACGCCCCCACAGCACCCCACACATTGTATGATGCTCCCACAACACCCCACACATTGTATAATGCCCCCACAACACCCCACACATTGTATGATGCCCCCACAGCACCCCACACATTGTATGATGCCCCCACAGCAACCCACACATTGTATGATGCGCCCACAGCACCCCACACATTGTATGACGCCCCCACAGCACCCCACACATTGTATGATGCCCCCACAGCACCCCACACATTGTATAATGCCCCCACAACACCCCACACATTGTATGATGCCCCCACAGCACCCCACACATTGTATGATGCCCCCACAGCAACCCACACATTGTATGATGCGCCCACAGCACCCCACACATTGTATGACGCCCCCACAGCACCCCACACATTGTATGATGCCCCCACAGCACCCCACACATTGTATAATGCCCCCACAACACCCCACACATTGTATGATGCCCCCACAGCACCCCACACATTGTATGATGCCCCCACAGCAACCCACACATTGTATGATGCCCCCACAGCCCCCCACACATTGTATGACGCCCCCACAGCACCCCACACATTATATGATGCCCCAACAGCACAACACACATTGTATGATGCCCCCACAGCACCCCACACATTGTATGACGCCCTCACAGCACCCCACACATTGTATGACGCCCTCACACTACCCCACACATTGTATGACGCCCTCACACTACCCCACACATTGTATGATGCCCCCACAACACCCCACACATTGTATGACGCCCTTACAGCACCCCACACATTGTATGACGTCCCCACATCACCCCACACATTGTATGATGCCCCCACAGCACCCCACACCTTGTGTGACGCTCCCACAGCACCCCACACATTGTATGACACCCCCACAACACCCCACACATTGTATGATGCCCCCACAACACCCCACACATTGTATGATGCCCCCACAGCACCCCACACATTGTATGATGCCCCCACAGCACCCCACACATTGTATGATGCCCCCACAGCACCCCACACATTGTATGATGCCCCCACAGCACCCCACACATTGTATGATGCCCCCACAGCACCCCACACATTGTATGATGCGCCCACAGCACCCCACACATTGTATGATGCCCCCACAGCCCCCCACACATTGTATGATGCCCCCACAGCACCCCACACATTGTATGATGCCCCCACAACATCCCACACATTGTATAATGCCCCCACAGCACCCCACACATTGTATGATGCGCCCACAGCACCCCACACATTGTATGATGCCCCCACAGCCCCCCACACATTGTATGATGCCCCCACAGCACCCCACACATTGTATGATGCCCCCACAACATCCCACACATTGTATAATGCCCCCACAGCACCCCACACATTGTATGATGCCCCCACAGCCCCCCACACATTGTATGATGCCCCCACAACACCCCACACATTGTATGATGCCCCCACAGCCCCCCACACATTGTATGATGCCCCCACAACACCCCACACATTGTATGATGCCTCCACAGCACCCCACACATTGTATGACGCCCCCACAGCACCCCACACATTGTATGACGCCCCCACAGCACCCCACACATTGTATGACGCCCCCACAGCACCCCACACATTGTATGACGCCCCCACAGCACCCCACACATTGTATGACGCCCCCACAGCACCCCACACACATGAATTCTGCACCTTCTCATAGAAAGGTGCATCAAAGAAGTACAGAAAATGCATGTATTTTTGGTGCTTTTTTTGTCACATGGATTTTTTATAAATCTAATGACTGGAAGGACTAAAAAAAATGCTGGGAAAACGCCCCAACAATTGACAAGCTGTGTCTTTTTACAACGTGCGCACAGCACTTCAGAAATCTCATAGACTTTGCTGGAATAACGATTTTTAACGAGTTCTCAAAAAGTGCATCATAATGTACATAGAAAAGCTCCGTGTGCACATAGCCTTACGCTTAATATTCCTGCAATATTCTGCTGCAGACCCTAAATGTGTGCAGTCAGATTGTGTTTATTCACAGTCAGCGCAGATCTACAGCAATATTCACACATTGTAGAAAGTTCCAGAACTTATAGTTTACATTGTATCAGGTATATACACGGACCCTGTACAGTGGCGGCTGTGTTGTGCTGCCGGACCCTGTACAGTGGCGGCTGTGTTGTGCTGCCGGACTCTGTACAGTGGCGGCTGTGTTGTGCTGCCGGACCCTGTACAGTGGCGGCTGTGTTGTGCTGCCGGACCCTGTACAGTGGAGGCTGTGTTGTGCTGCCGGGCCCTGTACAGTGGCGGTTGTGTTGTGCTGCCGGACCCTGTACAGTGGCGGCTGTGTTGTGCTGCCGGACCCTGTACAGCGGCGGCTGTGTTGTGCTGCCGGACTCTGTACAGTGGCGGCTGTGTTGTGCTGCCGGACCCTGTACAGCGGTGGCTGTGTTGTGCTGCCGGACCCTGTACAGTGGCGGCTGTGTTGTGCTGCCGGACCCTGTACAGTGGAGGCTGTGTTGTGCTGCCGGGCCCTGTACAGTGGCGGTTGTGTTGTGCTGCCGGACCCTGTACAGTGGCGGCTGTGTTGTGCTGCCGGACCCTGTACAGCGGCGGCTGTGTTGTGCTGCCGGACTCTGTACAGTGGCGGCTGTGTTGTGCTGCCGGACTCTGTACAGTGGCGGCTGTGTTGTGCTGCCGGACTCTGTACAGTGGCGGCTGTGTTGTGCTGCCGGACTCTGTACAGTGGCGGCTGTGTTGTGCTGCTGGACTCTGTACAGTGGCGGCTGTGTTGTGCTGCCGGACTCTGTACAGTGGCGGCTGTGTTGTGCTGCCGGACCCTGTACAGCGGCGGCTGTGTTGTGCTGCCGGACCCTGTACAGCGGAGGCTGTGTTGTGCTGCCGGACTCTGTACAGTGGCGGCTGTGTTGTGCTGCCGGACTCTGTACAGTGGCGGCTGTGTTGTGCTGCCGGACTCTGTACAGTGGCGGCTGTGTTGTGCTGCCGGACCCTGTATAGTGGTGGCTGTGTTGTGTTGCCGGACTCTGTACAGTGGCGGCTGTGTTGTGCTGCCGGACTCTGTACAGTGGCGGCTGTGTTGTGCTGCTGGACTCTGTACAGTGGCGGTTGTGTTGTGCTGCCGGACCCTGTACAGTGGCGGTTGTGTTGTGCTGCTGGACTCTGTACAGCGGCGGCTGTGTTGTGCTGCCGGACTCTGTACAGTGGCGGCTGTGTTGTGCTGCTGGACTCTGTACAGTGGCGGCTGTGTTGTGCTGCCGGACCCTGTACAGTGGCGGTTGTGTTGTGCTGCCGGACTCTGTACAGTGGCGGCTGTGTTGTGCTGCCGGACTCTGTACAGTGGCGGCTGTGTTGTGCTGCCGGACTCTGTACAGTGGCGGCTGTGTTGTGCTGCCGGACCCTGTACAGTGGCGGCTGTGTTGTGCTGCCGGACCCTGTACATTGGCGGCTGTGTTGTGCTGCCGGACCCTGTACAGTGGCGGCTGTGTTGTGCTGCCGGACTCTGTACAGTGGCGGCTGTGTTGTGCTGCTGGACCCTGTACAGTGGCGGCTGTGTTGTGCTGCCGGACCCTGTACATTGGCGGCTGTGTTGTGCTGCCGGACCCTGTACAGTGGCGGCTGTGTTGTGCTGCCGGACTCTGTACAGTGGCGGCTGTGTTGTGCTGTGGACTCTGCAGGGATGAGGACTTTTCCTGCGCTGGACCCTGTACAGTGGCGGCTGTGTTGTGCTGCCGGACCCTGTACAGTGGCGGCTGTGTTGTGCTGCCGGACCCTGTACATTGGCGGCTGTGTTGTGCTGCCGGACTCTGTACAGTGGCGGCTGTGTTGTGCTGCCGGACTCTGTACAGTGGCGGCTGTGTTGTGCTGCCGGACCCTGTACAGTGGCGGCTGTGTTGTGCTGCCGGACCCTGTACAGTGGCGGCTGTGTTGTGCTGCTGGACTCTGTACAGCGGCGGCTGTGTTGTGCTGCCGGACTCTGTACAGCGGCGGCTGTGTTGTGCTGCCGGACCCTGTACAGTGGCGGCTGTGTTGTGCTGTGGACTCTGCAGGGATGAGGACTTTTCCTGCGCTGGACTCTGCAGCTGATTATTGCACAGCAGCGATATCGCACATTGATGTTATGGGTTTGTCTTTCCCTCACACGCTCCAATGTGTAGAATCTGCATCTGATACAACAATAATAACCCCTCCTGTTTTCTATTTTCGCCCCAGAGTCTCATCTGCCTCCATCAGTGTCTGCTCATCGGGCGGCGCTGCCTCCATTGGTCTGTGCTGCCTCCATTGGTCTGTGCTGCCTCCATTGGTCTGTGCTGCCTCCATTGGTCTCTGCTGCCCTCATTTGGTCTGTGCTGCCTCCATCAGTCTGCGTTGCCTCCATTGGTCTGTGCTGCCTCAATTGGTCAGCGCGGCCTCCATCAGTCTGCGTTGCCTCCATTGGTCTGTGCTGCCTCCATCGGTCTGTGCTACCTCCATCGGTCTGTGCTGCCTCCATCGATCTGTGCTGCCTCCATCGATCTGTGCTGCCTCCATCGGTCTGTGCTGCCTCCATCGGTCTGTGCGGCCTCCATCGGTCTGTGCTGCCTCCATTGGTCAGCGCGGCCTCCATCAGTCTGCGTTGCCTCCATTGGTCTGTGCTACCTCCATCGGTCTGTGCTGCCTCCATCGGTCTGTGCTGCCTCCATCGGTCTGTGCTGCCTCCATCGGTCTGTGCTGCCTCCATCGGTCTGTGCTGCCTCCATTGGTCTGTGCTGCCTCCATCGGTCTGTGCTGCCTCCATCGGTCTGTGCTGCCTCCATCGGTCTGTGCTGCCTCCATCGGTCTGTGCTGCCTCCATCGGTCTGTGCTGCCTCCATCGGTCTGTGCTACCTCCATCGGTCTGTGCTGCCTCCATCGGTCTGTGCTGCCTCCATCGGTCTGTGCTGCCTCCATCGGTCTGTGCTGCCTCCATCGGTCTGTGCTGCCTCCATCGGTCTGTGCTGCCTCCATCGGTCTGTGCTGCCTCCATCGGTCTGTGCTACCTCCATCGGTCTGTGCTGCCTCCATCGGTCTGTGCTGCCTCCATCGGTCTGTGCTGCATCCATCGGTCTGTGCTGCCTCCATCGGTCTGTGCTGCCTCCATCGGTCTGTGCTGCCTCCATTGGTCAGCGCGGCCTCCATCAGTCTGCGTTGCCTCCATTGGTCTGTGCTACCTCCATCAGTCTGCGTTGCCTCCATTGGTCTGTGCTACCTCCATCGGTCTGTGCTGCCTCCATCGGTCTGTGAGGCCTCCATTACTCTCTGCTGCCTCCATCACTCTCTGCTGCTTTCATCGGTCTGTGCGCCCTCCATTGGTCTGTGTGGCCTCTATCGGTCGGCGTGACCTCCATCACTCTGCTGCCTCCATCGATCTGTGCGGCCTCCATAACTCTCTGCGGCCTCCATCGGTCGGCGCGGCCTCCATCACTCTCTGCGGCCTCCATCGGTCGGCGCGGCCTCCATTGGTCTCCGCGGCCTCCATCGGTCTGCGCGGCCTCTATCTGTCTGCGTGGCCTCCATCGGTCTCCGCGGCCTCCACCGCTTGCTGTATCTGAATCCACCAGTGTATAATTCCCCATTGTGGGAGCGACGCGGCGTTGTCATTTGGAAAGTAGGTTGCTTCTGCTTTGAATAAAAAAAAGCAAATCTTCGCGGTCTCACGTCTTGAAAGCGGCCGTCGTCTTCCCTCCTCGGCTTTGATCACAGCGAAGTCTTATTAAATCTGGTGTTTTGTCTTAGCCGTCAAACCTGACAACAGTCACCTAGAAGCCCCCCATTACATCACTCTCTCCCACTAAATGAATGAAGAAAGCGGGAGATTCCTTTGTATTTTAATGCGGATACTTTGTACTCGTCGCTGTAATCCGAGAGGCCACCATGGCGAATCTCCGCACCTCCGCGCTCCTCTGATTTAATTATTAGGCCTTAGAGCAATAAAAACGCCTTCAAAGGCGACTTTCTGCCGAGGCCTCGATAGAGTAAAAGGAGAGACACTTTAAGCTGATGAGCTGACACTTGTAGACGCAAATATATTAAATAAATCATGATTCGTTTTGGGGCAAAGTCAGACTTACATCAATTTTGTGAAAAGCCGGATTCTAATGAGTGACAAGCCGGTGTTTTCTGTCACTTCCTCCAGTAATGGCCCCAAGCTGGCACCGCTCGCTGGGAGTCTAATACTTCTGAAAAAAAAGTTGTTTTGGAGAAAGACAGACAAGGTGGAAATCCCAAGGTGACTGCAAGGAACGGCTAATGATACGAAAGACGTATTTACCAGCAGCCGAGATGTTAGCGGTGACAGCTGACAGCGCCTGATTGTAATAAATAGACTTGATGAAGAGCCGGGTGACAGGTGAGAAGAATACAAAGCCGGGCGCGCAAAGAACAATGATCATTACACATCGCCCTCCAGAAGAAAAGTGCACAAGCTGGGAAAGCTGGGTGACCGTGCACTCAGCCGCCGTCAGCACCCAGCTTTCCCAGGGTCATGAATGCACTGAGGAATGGCTGAATGTGCAACTGAGGAACTATCCATCCACTGTGATGTGCAAAATTGCTGCAAAATGCACCTGATTGTGGGGACTTTGAAGCTGATAAATGACCATAAAGTTGTACTGATGTCACTATTGGGCTATTGCGTTTTGTTTGTTTTTTTTTTGCAATATTTTATTTTAAGCAAACTTAAAGTCGCTTTTTAAAAGCTATGGGATTTCAGCAATCTCGTGCACAGCCTTGTTTTCCCTCAACTAATTTGCAAGTTTTGGAATCTGCATCCTGTCAATTCACAATGAGAAAGTGCAAACGGTAAACCGCGGGTTATTGCTACTTTAGGCCCTGTGCGCACGCTGCAGATTTACTGCGGATTTGCTGCAGAAAATGTGTCTAACGTTTATGCAGTCATTCCCCAGCAAAAAAATGCTGTGTTTTTTTCACACCTGTGGATTTACCCGCGGAATTTCTGCTGCGGAATTAATGAGCATGTCGCTTCTTTTCTGCAGGTACCTGCGTTTTTTGCCATAGATAATGGTATAAATCCGCAGGGCCCAACCTGCGGAAAATCCGTGGAATACCGCAGTAAAACTGCATGTGGATGTCGCTGCGGTTTTGGTGCGTTTTTTTACTGCGGGTGCGGGATTCTTTAAGAGGGTCCGGATTTTCCTTAAGAAAAAGTCACTTTCTAGTGCGCACATGGCCTTATGTAGTGTTCTATTCTGAATAAAAGTGACTTTATTAAACATGGAGCACAAATGACTCCTAGAATCTGCACCAAAGAAGGGTTTTATCTGCAGAAAAAAATGCTGAAAAACCAGAGGTCTGTCCAAGCAGTTAACTGCAACCTTTAGAAAATAGCAGTAAAAAAGCAGCATCCCGCGGAAACTTTGGCTTTGCACATACGATCTCTCCACTGGCGGACAAAGACAGAAAAGGGCCCCTGTGCAAGAATAATATATGGGCCCTTTTCAGTCGAGAAACACATCAATATGCTCTATTTCACCTACTTTAGAGGTAGAAGTCGCCCCTTAGCCCTTGGACCCCTGTGCACAGGTTGCACCAATGATGTATCTGCCCCTGGATCTTTCCACTCACATGTATCCGCCAATATTATAGCCATAAGAATGTATCAAAATTTAGCGCACATTGTCACACCAAGGCAGACACATTTGTTTTGTGTTTTAGATATTTTTTGCGTCTTATTGAACAAAGTGAGTAAAATGGAAAAGGGTGAGAGAATGAAACGAGGCAAATTAAGGTGCAAAAAGGGCACAAATTAGGTAAACAATATGCAAATCAGACAGAAGGGTAAAGAATTAAGGCCCCGTTACACGCAGCGACGTATCTAAGGATATATCGCCGGGGTCACGGATTCCGTGACGCGCCTCGTTAGCGACGTTGTTGCGTGTGACGGGGCAAGGAACGACCATTAACGATGGAAAATAGTCACCTTATCGTCCATTGTTGACACGTCGTCCTTTTTAAAAAATCGTTGATTGTTGCAGAACGCCGGTTGTTCGTCGTTCCTGCGGCAGCACACATCGCTACGTGCGACACCTCGGGAACGACGAACTACAGCTTACCTGCGTCCTCCGGCAATGAGGAAGGGAGGAGGTGGGCGGGATGTTAGTTCCGCTTATCTCCGCCCCTCCGCTTCTATTGGGCGGCCGCTTAGTGACGCCGCTGTGACGCTGCACGAACCGCCCCCTTAGAAAGGAAGCGGTTCGCCGGCAACAGCGACGTCGCTAGGCAGGTAAGTCTGTGTGACGGCTCCAAACGATTTTGTGCGCCACGGGCAGCGATTTGCCCGTGACACACAAACGACAGGGGCAGGTGCTTTCACCAGCGACATCGCTAGCGATATCGCTGCGTGTAACACCCCCTTTAGGCTCATGCGCACGTTGCGTAATTTCATGCATTTACGCTGCGTATTGCACTGCAGCATAAATGCATGCGTCCTGCGTCCCCAGCACAATCTATGTAGATTGTGCATAATCCGTGCACATGATGCTTTTTTGAACGCAGCGATTTGAGTGTCAAAAATGTGACAAAATCCCTGCATTTAAAAATGCAGCATGTCACTTCTTCCGTGCGCTTTGGATGCTGCTCCCGCTCTGTGTATGGGAGAGGCAGCATCCCGAGCGTATGAAATCGGCATCTATGCTGCAAACCCTGCATCCATTACACAGTATTTCTGCAGCGATTTGCAGCACTCGGACTACTAAAGCACAGATTACTAAAGCACAAACCGCTAAAGAACGGACTGCTAAAGTGCAGACCACTATAGCACGGACTGTCATCTTCTGACCCGAGCATAACTGCCTCATAGAAATAGATGAAATCGTCACGGTCGGGAAAGCCACGGGCGGTCTGTGCTTTAGCAGTCTGTGCTTTACTGGTCTGTGCTTTAGCGGTTTGTACTTTAGCGGTCCATGCTTTAGCGGTCCGTGCTTTAGCGATCCTTGCTTTAGTGGTCCAAGCTTTAGTGGTCTGTGCTTTAAGGGTCTGTGCTTTAGCGGTCTGTGCTTTAGCAATCCATGCTGTAGTGGTCTGTGCTTTAGCGGTCTGTGCTTTAGCAATCCATGCTGTAGTGGTCTGTGCTTTAGCGGTCTGTGCTTTAGCAATCCATGCTGTAGTGGTCTGTGCTTTAGCGGTCTGTGCTTTAGCAATCCATGCTGTAGTGGTCTGTGCTTTAGCGGTCTGTGCTTTAGCAATCCATGCTGTAGTGGTCTGTGCTTTAGCAATCCATGCTGTAGTGGTCTGTGCTTTAGCAATCCATGCTGTAGTGGTCTGTGCTTTAGCAATCCATGCTGTAGTGGTCTGTGCTTTAGCGGTCTGTGCTTTAGCAATCCATGCTGTAGTGGTCTGTGCTTTAGCGGTCTGTGCTTTAGCAATCCATGCTGTAGTGGTCTGTGCTTTAGCGGTCTGTGCTTTAGCAATCCATGCTGTAGTGGTCTGTGCTTTAGCGGTCTGTGCTTTAGCAATCCATGCTGTAGTGGTCTGTGCTTTAGCGGTCTGTGCTTTAGCAATCCATGCTGTAGTGGTCTGTGCTTTAGCGGTCTGTGCTTTAGCAATCCATGCTGTAGTGGTCTGTGCTTTAGCAATCCATGCTGTAGTGGTCTGTGCTTTAGCAATCCATGCTGTAGTGGTCTGTGCTTTAGCAATCCATGCTGTAGTGGTCTGTGCTTTAGCGGTCTGTGCTTTAGCAATCCATGCTGTAGTGGTCTGTGCTTTAGTGGTCTGTGCTTTAGCAATCCATGCTGTAGTGGTCTGTGCTTTAGCAGTCCGTGCTCAGTGCGATTGACATGGACGTCTGAATGAGCCTTAAGGAGCAGCAAAGTGAATTTGTTTTGTATTTCCCACATTTGTGGATTCCAGCAAACATGGATTCTGGGGATTTTGATTTCCATGAACCTAGCCAAGCGACAGCCGGTCAGCCATCATGTTCTAGATTCATGTGTCAAAAAGGAGTCAAAAACTGAGCAACTTTTTGAGTCTGTGCGTGTTTGAGTCTGTGCGTGTTATGAAATCATGATGTCAGGATGAGTCTGCTCCCCGAGCAAGTGGAGTGATAGAATCACGTGGGGTGATGGGATCACGTGGGGCGATGGGATCACATGGGGCGATGGGATCACGTGGGGCGATGGGATCACGTGGGGCGATGGGATCACGTGGGGCGATGGGATCACGTGGGGCGATGGGATCACGTGGGCCCGATGGGATCACGTGGGTTGATGCAGGTCATAATGTGAGTAAGTAAAGCTCGCCACTTCTGGACACACTGAGAAGTCTAAGGCCTTGCTGCACTGACCCCAATAATTACAAGGGGGCTGCTGGGACCCTAAAAGACCAAGGACACAAGTCACCAGCGATCTGTCCACCCCCTCCAATAAATATATATAACATTTACCCAAAGACCAATGTTTCCAATAATACGGTATATACAGTGTGCACCTCCCTGTATCTACCAAGTGAATTACAGACACAATGGGTGCTGCCCCATCAATGGCCCCCAAAATTTCCCGACCAGTGTCATTACTAGAATTCCCTCGGGATCCAGCTGCTCGGGCGTCACATTGATGATGGTGAAGTACAGAGCGGCGCTCGCTTGTGATTTGCTGCAGGACATCAGCCCCGGATATTTGGCGCAAGCGAGGCCCCTGGAGGAATTGGCACCGGCCCCTTCTGTCCATGTAAAGCTTCTCCAACACTAACTTTACTGACATGAATAGTGATGATCGGTGTCCGGGCACCAGATGGTTAATCTCCAGGAGAGAACGCCACATCTCAAGGCCGCGCAGCCATGACCTTGGCATTGAGGGTCTTTTCAGGATGACACAATGAGGCTCCGGCAGCCAGAAAAGGAGCAGAAGCAGTGACCGGTTCCTGCGCCCTCCAGGACTCCGCGCACATCCCTCTGCGTTCTGCATTTTTCGGATTTGCCGCAGATTTCGCAGAAAACGGAAACCATCTGCACAATCAGCACAGAAGTGTTTTATGTTGTAACGGATACGACTTTTTTTTTCCTTTTTTCTGGAAAATCGTGAAAATTCAATATGTTTTATTGGATAAGCTATAAGTGATACAAGTTACCTGTAGCTGAGTATACGGATAATGTGAACACAGGACGACAAAAGTGCTGGACCCTTCTGGTGAAGTAAGAAAACCCCACAATGGTCACTGAAATAACTTTTCAGGGCTTCATTTTATAATTAAAGGGGTTGTCCAAGTTTGTGATGAAAGTCGGCATTGACTCTAGGGGACCACGGGCTTCTGAATTCTCACAGCGCACATTGCACACTGTTAGGATTCTCCAGTTCCAGCAGCAACAGTGGACGGTCGTGTGAGCACAAGAATGAGATTTGTACACTTCCACCCACATTCTGACTAGACGTGTCCGGCCTCAGTCATTCATTTTCAGTGAGCAACACTATATCCATGTCTAGTTGGCACGTGACCATATGTATGTAAAAAGTATACTTGCTGTTTCTTGACCTCCCATTTTCTCTGTCAGCACCAGAGAATCCTGACAGCGTGCAGTGTGCGCACACTGTGAGAATTCAGAAGTCTGCGTTACATAGGGTGCTAGAGAATGATTGCATAATTTAATCAGATAGACAACCCCTTTAATGCTCCTAACACAAATAAAAACATGGTAACCCTTAACTTGTCATACAGCACAACATACACATCACCAAATCCACCAGAGGTACAGAAACACAGCATCACAACCTTCATCAAAACAAAAATACATCACCAGAATCACCAGCAGTACAGAAAAATACATCCATATAACCTCATCAGTACAGAAACACAGCATCAAAACCCTCATCAGTACATGGATACATCACTAGAAACACCATCAGTACAGAAATACATCCATATAATCTCATCAGTACAGAAACACAACATCACAACCTTCATTAGCAGTGCAGAAATACATCCATATAACCTCATCAGTACAGTGATATATCACCAGAAACACCATCAGTACAGAAATACATCCATATAATCTCATCAGTACAGAAACACAACATCACAACCTTCATCAGTACATAAATACATCACCAAAACCACCAGAGGTACAGAAATACAACCATATAACCTCATCAGTACAGAAACACAGCATCAAAACCATCATCAGTACTGGGATATATCACCAGAAACACCATCAGTACATGATACATCAATTGTAATGTCAGGTCAGTCCCATATACATTTGAAAGGCATGAATCTAAAACTCCCAGTACATCCTTCACAATGGTAAGGAGATTCTGAGAGTTGTGGTTAGCAGTCATCATCAGACTGCGGACCATACAGAAACCCAGAGGCGTAACGAATGGTGTTGAGCTAATGTTATAACCTGTCACCATGATTCACTAACACGGACTACAATACTGTAATATAGGAGATAGTATCAGTGCTGTTATATATTTATCAGCAGAGATGACTGAATCATATGAGCGAATTCAGCACAAATCTGATATAATGGTCATTTTACCAATTACAAAAGATCAACAATAGAAGGCTGACATGACCTCAGAGGTGGCAAGCAAGTGTTCATTGCATCACATGGTATAGCACAGCCAATCAGGAGGGACTATCATAGCCTGAACAAAAGCCGAGGCAGGGAATGCAGCAGCCATTATGTCGTGAATCTGGAATAGTGAGTGAACGTCACAACTCACAGCTTAGGGGGAAAATTCATAAAGACTGAATAAATATTTCAGATAGTGTGCGACAGCTCGAAGAACAGCCGCCATCTGTTTACCCATAGCCGGATATGGGGAGGTCACTTTGTCACTATTGGGGCTGTGTCTGCATCAATGAGCTTGCATGGGGCTGGATACAGTCCTAGGAGACCTCAGAGTGTTACACCTGTCTTCAGGCTTTGCCGTACCTTCACTTTTCAGCTAATTATCTTATCATTTATAGAATGTTTTGAAGAAATTCAGGAAAGTTTTCGAATTCTAATTTTAGCAGATTCGCTCATCTGTCCTTAATACTGTAAACACCACAAGAGAGGATTCTCCCTGATTCTCTCCAGTAAGAGACTTATCCTTTAATCTGTTGCATATTTCCTACTGACCAGAAAAAAAACTTATTCCAGGAGTAATAGCATTTGTAGCTGAGGGTTCGTTACAATTGTATCCCGTGAAGACAATCCTCTGAGAAGATCACATCCGGAAAACTGTGAGAAATCGATGCAGAAAAGGAAAATGATACGACTTCATTTTGCAATGAATAACCTTTATTTGCAGAAATCAGAGCTCCTCTAATGCTCCGCGAGCGGTGGATTCAGCGCAGGTCGGTGCAGGCTCCCAGTACACACCGGATCCAGTCCGCACTGGTGCCGCACACGACTGGGAGTCTTAAAGGGCAACTCTGGTAAAGGGAAAACACCTCATTTGTTCTTCAATTAATTACACGAAATTGATGCTTCGCCGCTTACGACTTTGTGATCAACGTGACAAGACATAAAAGGGAAACTCTCCTGCAAATGACTCCGGATCTGATGGAGTCAAGTCTCGTCTTTTGAAGTGTTTTCATCAACAGGAGCACATGAGCCGCTGAGCGCAGGCAGCCGGCAGCTGCGGGCAGGCAGGATGCAGGCGACAGCGCTGGATGGCAGCTATGGGCATCGCCTGGGGGAGCCACTTGGCTTCTGCATCTGTCCCACAGGCGACAGCAAGGGCTAAGGATTCACACAACTTCCAAACACTGAGGAAACTTTCTTGGTTATATCTGTTCTGGGAAACGTTGGGCAGAACCTATGGATCAAATGGATCAGAGTTCTGAATTATCAGTCTGCAAGTGCCGCAGAATTGGACTGAGCAGAACCTAACGATATGTCAGCAGACGGGCCGGGACAAGGAGCGTCACATCTGAGTGATGAGCAGAACCTCCCGATATGTCAGCAGACGGGCCGGGACAAGAGCGTCATATCTGAGAGAAGAGCAGAACCTCCCGATATGTCAGCAGACGGGCCGGGACAAGGAGCGTCACATCTGAGTGATGAGCAGAACCTCCTGATATGTCAGCAGACGGGCCGGGACAAGGAGCGTCACATCTGAGTGATGAGCAGAACCTCCCGATATGTCAGCAGACGGGCCGGGACAAGAGCGTCATATCTGAGAGATGAGCAGAACCTCCCGATGTGTCAGCAGACGGGCCGGGACAAGGAGCGTCACATCTGAGAGATGAGCAGAACCTCCCGATATGTCAGCAGACGGGCCAGGACAAGGAGCGTCACATCTGAGAGATGAGCAGAACCTCCCGATGTGTCAGCAGACGGGCCGGGACAAGGAGCGTCACATCTGAGAGATGAGCAGAACCTCCCGATATGTCAGCAGACGGGCCGGGACAAGAGCGTCATATCTGAGAGAAGAGCAGAACCTCCCGATATGTCAGCAGACGGGCCGGGACAAGGAGCGTCACATCTGAGAGATGAGCAGAACCTCCCGATATGTCAGCAGACGGGCTGGGACAAGGCGCGTCACATCTGAGAGATGAGCAGAACCTCCCGATATGTCAGCAGACGGCCGGGACAAGAGCGTCATATCTGAGAGAAGAGCAGAACCTCCCGATATGTCAGCAGACGGGCCGGGACAAGGAGCGTCACATCTGAGAGATGAGCAGAACCTCCCAATATGTCAGCAGACGGCCGGGACAAGAGCGTCATATCTGAGAGATGATCAGAACCTCCCGATATGTCAGCAGACGGGCCGGGACAAGAGCGTCATATCTGAGAGAAGAGCAGAACCTCCCGATATGTCAGCAGACGGGCCGGGACAAGGAGCGTCACATCTGAGAGATGAGCAGAACCTCCCGATATGTCAGCAGACAGGCCGGGACAAGGAGCGTCATATCTGAGAGAAGAGCAGAACCTCCCGATATGTCAGCAGACGGGCAGGGACAAGGAGCGTCACATCTGAGAGATGAGCAGAACCTCCCGATATGTCAGCAGACGGGCCGGGACAAGAAGCGTCATATCTGAGAGATGAGCAGAACCTCCCGATATGTCAGCAGACGGGCCGGGACAAGAGCGTCATATCTGAGAGAAGAGCAGAACCTCCCGATATGTCAGCAGAAGGGCCGGGAGAAGGAGCGTCACATCTGAGAGATGATCAGAACCTCCCGATATGTCAGCAGACGGGCCGGGACAAGAGCGTCATATCTGAGAGAAGAGCAGAACCTCCCGATATGTCAGCAGACGGGCCAGGACAAGAAGCGTCACATCTGAGAGATGAGCAGAACCTCCCGATATGTCAGCAGACGGGCCGGGACAAGGAGCGTCACATCTGAGAGATGAGCAGAACCTCTCGATATGTCAGCAGACGGGCCGGGACAAGAAGCGTCACATCTGAGAGATGAGCAGAACCTCCCGATATGTCAGCAGACGGGCAGGGACAAGGAGCGTCACATCTGAGTGATGAGCAGAACCTCCCGATATGTCAGCAGACGGGCCGGGACAAGAAGCGTCACATCTGAGAGATGAGCAGAACCTCCCGATATGTCAGCAGACGGGCAGGGACAAGGAGCGTCACATCTGAGAGATGAGCAGAACCTCCCAATATGTCAGCAGACGGGCCGGGACAAGAAGCGTCACATCTGAGAGATGAGCAGAACCTCCCGATATGTCAGCAGACGGGCAGGGACAAGGAGCGTCACATCTGAGAGATGAGCAGAACCTCCCGATATGTCAGCAGACGGACCGGGACAAGGAGCGTCACATCTGAGTGATGAGCAGAACCTCCCGATGTGTCAGCAGACGGGCCGGGACAAGGAGCCTCATATCTGAGAGATGAGCAGAACCTCCCGATATGTCAGTAGACGGGCCGGGGCAAGGAGCGTCACATCTGAGAGATGAGCAGAACCTCCCGATATGTCAGCAGACGGGCCGGGACTAGGCGCGTCATATCTGAGAGATGAGCAGAACCTCCCGATATGTCAGCAGACGGGCCGGGACAAGGAGCGTCACATCTGAGAGATGAGCAGAACCTCCCGATGTGTCAGCAGACGGGCCGCGACAAGGAGCCTCATATCTGAGAGATGAGCAGAACCTCCCGATATGTCAGCAGACGGGCCGGGACAAGGAGCCTCATATCTGAGAGATGAGCAGAACCTCCCGATGTGTCAGGAGACGGGCCGCGACAAGGAGCCTCATATCTGAGAGATGAGCAGAACCTCCCGATGTGTCAGCAGACGGGCCGGGACAAGGAGCGTCACATCTGAGAGATGAGCAGAACCTCCCGATATGTCAGCAGACGGGCCGGGACAAGGAGCGTCACATCTGAGTGATGAGCAGAACCTCCCGATGTCTCAGCAGACGGGCCGGGACAAGGAGCGTCACATCTGAGAGATGAGCAGAACCTCCCGATATGTCAGCAGATGGGCCGGGACAAGGAGCGTCACATCTGAGAGATGAGCAGAACCTCCCGATATGTCAGCAGACGGGCCGGGACAAGGAGCGTCACATCTGAGTGATGAGCAGAACCTCCCGATATGTCAGCAGACGGGCCGGGACAAGGAGCGTCACATCTCAGTGATGAGCAGAACCTCCCGATATGTCAGCAGATGGGCCGGGACAAGGAGCGTCACATCTGAGAGATGAGCAGAACCTCCCGATATGTCAGCAGACGGGCCGGGACAAGGAGCGTCACATCTGAGTGATGAGCAGAACCTCCCGATATGTCAGCAGACGGGCCGGGACAAGGAGCGTCACATCTGAGTGATGAGCAGAACCTCCCGATATGTCAGCAGACGGGCCGGGACAAGGAGTGTCACATCTGAGTGATGAGCAGAACCTCCCGATATGTCAGCAGACGGGCCGGGACAAGGAGCCTCATATCTGAGAGATGAGCAGAACCTCCCGATATGTCAGCAGACGGGCCGCGACAAGGAGCCTCATGTCTGAGAGATGAACAGAACCTCCCGATGTGTCCGCAGACGAGCTTCTGGTCCTCTTCTCTGCACTTCTGGTCCTCTGCGCTTCTGGTCCTCTTCTCTGAGCTTCTGGTCCTCTTCTCTGTGCTTCTGGTCCTCTTCTCTGTACTTCTGGTCCCCCTCTCTGAGCTTCTGGTCCTCTTTTCTGAACTTCTGTTCCTCTTTGCTGAACATCTGGTCCTTTTCTCTGAGCTTCTGGTCCTCTTCTCTGAGCATTTGGTCCTCTTCTCTAAGCTTCTGGTCCCCCTCTTTGAGCTTCTGGTCCTCTTCTCTGAGTGTCTGGTCCTCTTCTTTGAGCTTCTGGTCCTCTTCTCTACACTTCTGGGCCTCATCTCTGAGCGTCTAGTCCTCTTTTCTGAATGTTTGGTCCTCTTGTCTGCACTTTTGGTCCTCTTCTCTGCGCTTCTGGTCCTCTTCTCTGAGCTTCTGGTCCTCTTCTCTGTACTTCTGGTCTTCTTCTCTGGAGTCCACTCTACAGATCTCAGAGGGATTGTCTACACTGGATACAATTGTAACAAACCCTCAGCTATAAGAAATGTTCAGTCCTAATAGATCAGAATTATTAGGCTAAAGATGAAATTGAGAATTCACTGATTACCTGCTTCTGGTCCTCTTCTCTGTGCTTTTGCTCCTCTTCTCTAAGCTTCTGGTCCCCCTCTCTGAGCTTATGGTCCTCTTCTCTGAACTTCTGGTCCTCTTTGCTGAACTTCTGGTCCTCCTCTCTGAGCTTCTGGTCCTCTTCTCTGAGTGTGTGGTCCTCTTCTCTAAGCTTCTGGTCCTCTTCTCTGCACTTCTGGTCCTCTTCACTGAGCTTCTGGTTCTTTTCTCTGGGCTTCTGGTCCGCTTCTCTAAGCTTCTAGTCCCCCTCTCTAAGCTTATGGTCCTCTTCTCTGAACTTCTGGTCCTCTTCTCTGAGAGTCTTGTCCCCTTCTTTGAGCTTATGGTCCTCTTCTCTGTGCTTCTGGTCCTCTTTTCTAAGCTTTTGGTCCCCCTCTCTGAGCTCTGGTCCTCTTCTCTGAATTTCTGGTCCTCTTCGCTGACTTTCTGGTCCTCCTCTCTGAGCTTCTGGTCCTCCTCTCTGAGCTTCTGATCCTGTTCTATAAGCTTCTGGTCCTTTTCTTTGAGCTTCTGGACCTCTTCTTTAAGGTTCTGGTCTTCTCTGAGCTTCTGGTCCTCTTCTCTGAACTTATGTTCCTCTTCACTAAGCTTCTGGTCTTCTCTGAAATTCTAGTCCTCTTCTCTGCACACCTGGTCCTCTTATCTGCACATCTGATCCTCTTCTCTGAGCTTCTGGTCCTTTTCTCTGTGCTTCTGGTCCTCTTCTCTAAGCTTTTGGTCTAACTCTGAGCTTATGGTCCTCTTCTCTAAACTTCTGGTTCTCTTCGCTGAATTTCTGGTCCTCCTCTCTGAGCTTCTGGTCCTCTTCTCTGAGCTTTTGGTCCTCTTCTCTGCACTTCTGGTCTTCTCTGCACTTCTGGTCCTCTTTTCTGGGCTTCTGGTCCTCTTTTCTGAGCTTCTGATCTTCTCTGCGCTTCTGGCCATCTTCTCTGAGTATCTGGTCCTCTTCTCTGAGCTTCTGGTCCTCTTCTCTGAGTTTCTAGTTTTTTTCTCTAAGCTCGTGGTCCTCTTCTCTGAGTTTCTGGTCCTCTTCTATAAGCTTCTCTTACTTTTCTCTGAGCTTCTAGTACTCTTTTATGAGCTTCTGGTCCTCTTCTTTGAGCTTTTGCTCCTCTTCTCTGAGCTTCTGGTTCTCTTCTCTGAGCTTCTGGACTGCTTCTCTAAGCTTCTGGTCTTCTTCTCTGAGCTTTCAGTCCTCTTCTTGGAGCTTCTGGTGCTCTTCTCTGAGCTTCTGGTCCTCTTCTCTGAGCTTCTATCCATCTTCTATGACCTTCTGGTCATCTTTTCTAAGCTTCTGGTCCTCTTCTGAGTTTTTTGTCCTCTTCTCTGAGCTTCTGGTCATCTGTAAGCATCTGGTCCTCTTCTCTAATCTTCTGGTCCTCCTCTCTCAGCTTCTGGTCCTCTTCTCTGAGCTTCTGATCTTCTTCTCTGAGCCCAGAAGCTTAGAAAAGCTTCTCTAAGCTTCTGGTCCTGTTATCTAAGCTTCTGTTCCTCTTCTCTAAGCTCCTGGTCCTCTTCTCTGAGCTTCTGGTCCTCTTCTCTGAGTTTCTAGTTTTCTTCTCTAAGCTTGTGGTCCTCTTCTCTGAGTTTCTGGTCCTTTTCTCTAAGCTTCTCTTACTTTTCTCTGAGTTTCTAGTACTCTTTTATGAGCTTCTGGTCCTCTTCTTTGAACTTTTGCTCCTCTTGTCTGAGCTTCTGGTCCTCTTCTCTGAGCTTCTGGACTGCTTCCCTAAGCTTCTGGCCTTCTCTGAGCTTTTAGTCCTCTTCTTTGAGCTTCTGGTGCTCTTCTCTGAGCTTCTGGTCCTCTTATTTTAACCTCTGGTCCTCTTCTCTAAGCTTCTATCCATTTTCTCTGACCTTCTGGTCATCTTTTCTAAGCTTCTGGTCCTCTTCTCTGAGTTTTTTGTCCTCTTCTCTGAGCTTCTGGTCATCTGTAAGCATCTGGTCCTCTTCTCTAATCTTCTGGTCCTCCTCTCTCAGCTTCTGGTCCTCTTCTCTGAGCTTCTGATCTTCTTTGAGCTTCTGGTCTTCTCTAAGCTTCTGGTCCTGTTCTCTAAGCTTCTGTTCCTCTTCTCTAAGCTCCTGGTCCTTTTCTCTGAGCTTCTGGTCCTCTTCTCTGAGCTTCTGGTCCTCTTCTCTGAGCTTCTGGTCTTTTCTAATCTTCTGGTCCTCTTCTCTGAACGTCTGGTCCTCTTCTCTGAGCTTCTGGTCCTTGTGTATCTTCCAGCATCACCTCCCTCCCCTGTTAATACTATACATAGAGTCTAAAGAGGATAACCTGCAGCACCACCTCCCTCCCCTGTAAATACTATTCTAAAGATGAGAACCTGCAGCACCACCTCCCTCCCCTGTAAATGCTATATATAAAGTCTAAAGATGAGAAACTGCAGCACCACCTCTCTCCCCTGTAAATACTATACATAGAGTCTAAAGATGACAACCTGCAGCACCACCTCCCTCCCTTGTAAATACTATACATAGAGTCTAAAGATGAGAACGTGCAGCACAACCTCCTTCCCCTGTAAATATTATACACAGAGTCTAAAGATGAGAACCTGCAGCACCACCTCCCTCCCCTGTAAATACTATACATAGAGTCTAAGGATGAAAACCTGCAGCACCACCTCCCACTCCTGTAAATGCTATACATAAAGTTTAAAGATGAGAACGTCCAGCACCACCTCTCTCCCCTGTAAATACTATACATAGAGCATAAAGATGAGAACCTGCAGCACCACCTCCCTCCCCTGTAAGTACTATAGAGTCTAAAGATGAGAACCTGCAGCACCACTTCTCTCCTCTGTAAATACAATACATAAAGCATAAAGATGAGAAACCGCAGCACCACCTCCCTCCCCTGTAAATACTATACATAGAGTCTAAAGATGAGAATGTGCAGCATCATCTCCCTCCCCTGTAAATACTATACATAGAGTCTAAAGATGAGAACCTGCAGCACCACCTCCCTCCCCTGTAATACATAGATACATAGAATCTAAAGATGAGAACCTGCAGCACCACCTCCCTCCCCTGTAAATACTATACACAGAGTATAAAGATGAGAAACTGCAGCACCACCTCCCTCCCCTGTAAATACTATACACAGAGTATAAAGATGAGAAACTGCAGCACCACCTCCCTCCCCTGTAAATACTATACATAGAGTCTAAAGATGAGAACCTGCAGCACCACCTCCCTCCCTTGTAAATACTAGACACAGAGTATAAAGATGAGAAACTGCAGCACCACCTCCCTCCCCTGTAAATACAATACATAGAGCCTAAAGATGAGAACCTGCAGCACCACCTCCCTGCCCTGTAAATACTATACATAAAGCCTAAAGATGAGAACCTGCAGCACCACCTCCCTCCCCTGTAAATACTATACACAGAGTATAAAGATGAGAAACTGCAGCACCACCTCCCTCCCCTGTAAATACTATACATAGAGCCTAAAGATGAGAACCTGCAGCACCACCTCCCTCCCTTGTAAATACTATACATAGAGCCTAAAGATGAGAAACTGCAGCACCACCTCCCTCCCCTGTAAATACTATACATAGAGCCTAAAGATGAGAAACTGCAGCACCACCTCCCTCCCCTGTAAATACTATACATAGAGTCTAAAGATGAGAACCTGCAGCACCACCTCCCTCCCTTGTAAATACTAGACACAGAGTATAAAGATGAGAAACTGCAGCACCACCTCCCTCCCCTGTAAATACAATACATAGAGCCTAAAGATGAGAACCTGCAGCACCACCTCCCTGCCCTGTAAATACTATACATAAAGCCTAAAGATGAGAACCTGCAGCACCACCTCCCTCCCCTGTAAATACTATACACAGAGTATAAAGATGAGAAACTGCAGCACCACCTCCCTCCCCTGTAAATACTATACATAGAGCCTAAAGATGAGAAACTGCAGCACCACCTCCCTCCCCTGTAAATACAATACATAGAGCCTAAAGATGAGAACCTGCAGCACCACCTCCCTGCCCTGTAAATACTATACATAAAGCCTAAAGATGAGAACCTGCAGCACCACCTCCCTGCCCTGTAAATACTATACACAGAGTATAAAGATGAGAAACTGCAGCACCACCTCTCTCCCCTGTAAATACTATACATAGAGTCTAAAGATGAGAACCTGCAGCACCACCTCCCTGCCCTGTAAATACTATACATAAAGCCTAAAGATGAGAACCTGCAGCACCACCTCCCTGCCCTGTAAATACTATACATAAAGCCTAAAGATGAGAACCTGCAGCACCACCTCCCTGCCCTGTAAATACTATACACAGAGTATAAAGATGAGAAACTGCAGCACCACCTCTCTCCCCTGTAAATACTATACACAGAGTATAAAGATGAGAACCTGCAGCACCACCTCCCTCCCCTGTAAATACTATACATAGAGCCTAAAGATGAGAACCTGCAGCACCACCTCTCTCCCCTGTAAATACTATACACAGAGTATAAAGATGAGAAACTGCAGCACCACCTCCCTCCCCTGTGAATACTATACATAGAGCCTAAAGATGAGAACCTGCAGCACCACCTCCCTCCCCTGTAAATACTATACACAGAGTATAAAGATGAGAAACTGCAGCACCACCTCCCTCCCCTGTAAATACTATACATAGAGCCTAAAGATGAGAACCTGCAGCATCATCTCCCTCTCCTGTAAATACTAGACACAGAGTATAAAGATGAGAAACTGAAGCACCACCTCTCTCCCCTGTAAATACTATACATAGAGCCTAAAGATGAAAACCTGCAGCACCACCTCCCTCCCCTGTAAATACTATACATAGAGCATAAAGATGAGAACCTGCAGCACCACCTCCCTCCCCTGTAAATACTAGACACAGAGTATAAAGATGAGAAACTGAAGCACCACCTCTCTCCCCTGTAAATACTATACATAGAGTCTAAAGATGAGAACCTGCAGCACCACCTCCCTGCCCTGTAAATACTATACATAGAGTCTAAAGATAAGAACCTGCAGCACCACCTCCCTCCTCTCCCTCCCAGCTCTTCTCCTCTGTTGCTTCTCTGTTACTGAAGGTAATCCTTTTAATGACTGATGAGGGTTCAGGTTGATGCCCTAATAATATATTACAAATCTTCATGTCTATATACAGTATATATTACTGATATTATTACAGGAAAGCAGAAGCCGCATGAGACCCAATGACATAATATCACTCAGTGCGTGAAGGTAACGATCTGTCCTCCCAGGCGCTGATTACGCTGCCCCTCCCCCCTCGTTACCATTCATAACTGCTTGTAAATGATGGCAGATGTGTAGACCGGCCTCATTGTCATCGGTATAACCGGAGACGTACCTGTGATGGACCACTGCACACCACGGCAGACATTACATCATGTCATCAGCGCCGGAGGAAATAATGCTGCGCTGCGCCAAGAGCCCGACGTCCATTAACAGACTCGGCTTGTAATCTACCAATCAACCGGAATGATAAGATTGTACATAATGTGGAGGAGGCTGCAAGACGCACACCGGGGGCCACATATCAACGCAAGAAACTGCTGCGCCTGCTACACTGTCAGTGTATACACCAAAGCGTATAAAGCGTCAACTGGAATCGTAAACATACAATAGTTTCACTAAAGAACAAATCTTATAAGACGTCCAACAGTATATTCTTATATATTATATATGAGCAGAATAGTGAGTTCAGCTCTGGAGTATAATATAGGATGTAACTCCGGATCAGTAATGTAATGTATGTACACAGTGACTGCATCAGCAGAATACTGAGTTCAGCTCTGGAGTATAATACATTAGGTAACTCAGGATCAGTAATGTAACGTATGTACACCGTGACTGCACCAGCAGAATAGTGAGTGCAGCTCTGAAGTGCAGAATACGCCCCCAAAAATTAGATATATATTGTTGGATTGGGGTGCCAGGGCCCTACTAGGGAAATTGCCTCTAGGGGCTCACACTATGGCTACCATAAACGTTGTTATTACTTGTTCATTTTCGGCTTCTCTCGGTATAACATGCGCCTTTTAGCAAACTCTACAGTGCGGAGAAGACCGGTGTTGTGTCCTGCGTATCACAGGGTTTCTTGCTAAAGACGTAGTTCACCCATATCCATTATTAACGACAATGATATTATGTGGAGAAACAATGTTTCTCCAAATACCTTGTGTTGCCAATTCTGCCTGTGAGTGGCGCTATTGCGGACCACTCTACCCAATCTCCTGACCCCCGGGCTCCGTGACCTTGGGGATCCGGTGATGTCACATCAACTTCCTGCTCACCCGACATCACCACGGCTGGCCCCAGGCTCCATGAGTGACTGTGCTGTGGACGGTGTTTCCCCCACTCATTACGGCCCAGCATCACAGCGCAGCACTTCCCTGCTCCCTTCTCCACTGCAGAGCACCGCAAGCAGGGTGGATGCTGGGCTGTGATGCTGGGCTGTGATGCTGGGTTGTGACGCTGGGCTGTGATGCTGGGTTGTGACTCTGGGCTGTGATGCTGGGCTGTGACGCTGGGCTGTGATGCTGGGCTGTGACGCTGGGCTGTGACGCTGGGCTGTGATGCTGGGCTGTGATTCTGGGCTGTGATGCTGGGCTGTGACGCTGGGCTGTGACTCTGGGCTGTGATGCTGGGCTGTGATGCTGGGTTGTGACTCTGGGCTGTGACGCTGGGCTGTGATGCTGGGCTGTGATGCTGGGTTGTGACTCTGGTCTGTGACGCTGGGCTGTGACGCTGGGCTGTGACGCTGGGCTGTGATGCTGGGCTGTGATTCTGGGCTGTGATGCTGGGCTGTGACGCTGGGCTGTGACGCTGGGCTGTGATGCTGGGTTGTGACTCTGGGCTGTGATGCTGGGCTGTGACTCTGGGCTGTGATGCTGGGCTGTGATGCTGGGTTGTGACTCTGGGCTGTGATGCTGGGCTGTGACACTGGGCTGTGATGCTGGGATGTGATGCTGGGCTGTGACGCTGGGCTGTGATGCTGAGTTGTGACGCTGGACTGTGACGCTGGGCTGTGACGCTGGGCTGTGATGCTGGGCTGTGATGCTGGGCTGTGACACTGGGCTGTGATGCTGGGCTGTGATGCTGGGCTGTGATGCTGGGCTGTGACGCTGGGCTGTGACGCTGGGATGTGACGCTGGGCTGTGATGCTGGGCTGTGATGCTGGGTTGTGACGCTGGGCTGTGATGCTGGGTTGTGACGCTGGGCTGTGATGCTGGGCTGTGATGCTGGGCTGTGATGCTGGGCTGTGACGCTGGGTTGTGACGCTGGGCTGTGATGCTGGGATGTGACGCTGGGCTGTGATGCTGGGATGTGATGCTGGGCTGTGATGCTGGGCTGTGACGCTGGGCTGTGATGCTGGGCTGTGATGCTGGGCTGTGATTTTAATTTAATCGTATGAACGTATATCTTACCATCATATAAAAATAAACACCAGACAATAGACAGTGATTGAAAAATATCAAAAGGATAAAAATCAAATTTGAATATCAAGATTTTCTATATATGCAATAGCGTTATCATTTACAATATAGAAATCCTTCTTGTCACCATGGTAGGATCTCAGGGGGCTCCTCAACAATGTGCTGGATAGTGTGACCATCTGCTCCAGTCACAGGTCGGAGAGTCGGATTTCCCCACTTATACATGAAATCTGCAGACGCCAGAGTTTGTTCTGATACGATTTAGAGTAACCCATGTTTTCGTTGGTAGATTGAAGCCTGGTGGAGAGTTTTGTAAATTAGGGAACATTTGGGGATCACCTTCTACTACCCTGACCCAAAGTTCTCGCCATTTCTCCTCTAAGTTGAAGTCTTGGCCATGCCGGTGGTTGCAGTTCGGATGGCGAGTGTCTTGATTTCAATCGTTGTATTGTCACATCTCTGATATTTTGCTGTATTGGAAGTTTTTCATTATTCACTACTTTAGTGTATTCTTTAAGTAGGAGCTTTTGTCTTCTTAGATTTGCGGGTGCGATATGACCCAGCACAGGTAACCAGTGACCAGGGGTAGGTCTAATAGCACCAGATATTAGACGCAAAGAGTTGTTCAGCTGAGTGTCAATTAAATTTACATGACAGCTATTTAACCATGCTGGAGCCCAGTATTCTGCAGCAGAGGACACCAGGGCAAGAGTAGATGTTCTCAAAACAGATGTTGCCGAGCCCCATGAGGATCCACAAAGTTTCGGAATAATATTATTACGTGCTTTCAGTTTCTGTGCCAATTTATCCAGATGGGATTTAAAAGTTAGACTTCTATCAAGGGTTACACCTAAGTACTTAGGATTGAAATTGTGATTAACAGATTGGCCTTCAAATTGTACTTTAAGTTCAGTCTTGGCACTTGCATTATGTAAATGAAAGCAACAAACTTCCGTTTTTGATGGGTTAGGTTTTAATCTCCATTGTCGGAAGTACTTTCCCATTACACTAAGATCTTTTGTGATGCTGTGATGCTGTGCATCTGTGATGCTGGGCTGTGACGCTGGGCTGTGATGCTGGGCTGTGATGCTGGGCTGTGACGCTGGGCTGCGATGCTGGGCTGTGACGCTGGGATGTGATGCTGGGCTGTGACACTGGGCTGTGACGCTGGGTTTTGACGCTGGGCTGTGACGCTGGGATGTGACGCTGGGCTGTGATGCTGGGCTGTGACGCTGGGATGTGACGCTGGGATGTGACGCTGGGCTGTGACGCTGGGATGTGACACTGGGCTGTGACGCTGGGCTGTGATGCTGGGCTGTGATGCTGGGTTGTGACGCTGGGCTGTGTTGCTGGGTTGTGATGCTGGGCTGTGATGCTGGGCTGTGATGCTGGGCTGTGACGTTGGGATGTGACGCTGGGCTGTGATGCTGGGATGTGACGCTGAGCTGTGACGCTGGGCTGTGATGCTGGGCTGTGATGCTGGGTTGTGACGCTGGGCTGTGATGCTGGGTTGTGACGCTGGGCTGTGATGCTGGGCTATGATGCTGGGCTGTTGCCGCTGGGCTGTGATGCTGGGCTGTGATGCTGGGCTATGATGCTGGGCTGTGACGCTGGGCTGTGACGCTGGGCTGTGATGCTGAGCTGTGACGCTGGGCTGTGACGCTGGGCTGTGATGCTGGGCTGTGACGCTGGGCTGTGACGCTAGGCTGTGATGCTGGGCTGTGACGCTGGGCTGTGACGCTGAGCTGTGACGCTGGGCTGTGATGCTGGGCTGTGATGCTGGGCTGTGATGCTGGGTTGTGACGCTGGGTTGTGACGCTGGGCTGTGATGCTGGGCTATGATGCTGGGCTGTGACGCTGGGCTGTGATGCTGGGCTGTGATGCTGGGCTATGATGCTGGGCTGTGACGCTGGGCTGTGACGCTGGGCTGTGATGCTGAGCTGTGACGCTGGGCTGTGACACTGGGCTGTGATGCTGGGCTGTGACGCTGGGCTGTGACGCTAGGCTGTGACGCTGGGCTGTGACGCTGGGCTGTGACGCTGGGCTGTGATGCTGGGCTGTGATGCTGGGCTGTGACGCTAAGCTGTGATAAGCGGGGGAAACGCCGCCCACAGCCCAGTGACTCACAGAGGCTGGGGCTGGCCGCGGTGATGTCAGGTGAGCAGGAAGTTGACATGACATCATCAGATCCCTGAGGTCAGGTGATGGGGAAGAGCGGGCCACAGGGCCACAATAGCGCCGCTCACAGGCAGAATTGGTAATGCAAGGTATTTGGAGAAACATTGTTTCTCAACATAATATCGTTGTGGCCAATAATAAATATGGGTGACCCACCTCTTTACACATCTTATTTATTGTAGCTAATAATGCAATCTATTATTTACAATCAGTCGCAGTTTCTTACACACGGACGTTCCTTGTCCTCGGTAACCACCGAGTCCACCACCGAGTCCACCACCGAGTCCACAACCGAGTCCACCACCGAGTCCACAACCGAGTCCACCAGCCAAATAAGATTCAAAGAGAAGCAAAATAGTATCCAGCATTTCACATGGACATGTTTACTAAAATGAATCCCCCTATACGGCCATCTATCCCCCCATATAGGGTCTGTCCCAGCTGACTTGGGAAATCCCCTTTAGGCTGCGTGCCCACGATCAGTGTCTGCAGCGTTTTGGATGTACCATGCTTCAGCTGCGTTGTACGGTACAAGCAGTGGATGGATTTCTAGAAGTCCCGTGCCCAGGATACAGGATACTACAGTATCCTGGAACAGGATAATGACGCTGACACTGGGGGTACAGGATAATGACACTGACACTGGGGGTACAGGATAATGACACTGGGGTACAGGATAATGACACTGGGGTACAGGATAATGACACTGACACTGGGGGTACAGGATAATGACACTGACACTGGGGGTACAGGATAATGACACTGACACTGGGGGTACAGGATAATGACACTGACACTGGGGGTACAGGATAATGACACTGACACTGGGGGTACAGGATAATGACACTGACACTGTGGGTACAGGATAATGACGCTGACACTGGGGGTACAGGATAATGACACTGACACTGGGGGTACAGGATAATGACACTGGGGGTACAGGATAATGACACTGGGGTACAGGATAATGACACTGGGGTACAGGATAATGACACTGACACTGGGGGTACAGGATAATGACACTGACACTGGGGGTACAGGATAATGACACTGACACTGGGGGTACAGGATAATGACACTGACACTGGGGGTACAGGATTATGACACTGACACTGGGGGTACAGGATAATGACACTGGGGGTACAGGATAATGACGCTGACACTGGGGGTACAGGATAATGACACTGACACTGGGGGTACAGGATAATGACACTGGGGTACAGGATAATGACACTGGGGTACAGGATAATGACACTGACACTGGGGGTACAGGATAATGACACTGACACTGGGGGTACAGGATAATGACACTGACTCTGGGGGTACAGGATAATGACACTGACACTGGGGGTACAGGATAATGACACTGACACTGGGGGTACAGGATAATGACACTGACACTGGGGGTACAGGATAATGACACTGACAGTGGGGGTACAGGATAATGACACTGACACTGTGGGTACAGGATAATGACGCTGACACTGGGGGTACAGGATAATGACACTGACACTGGGGGTACAGGATAATGACACTGGGGGTACAGGATAATGACACTGGGGTACAGGATAATGACACTGGGGTACAGGATAATGACACTGACACTGGGGGTACAGGATAATGACACTGACACTGGGGGTACAGGATTATGACACTGACACTGGGGGTACAGGATAATGACACTGGGGGTACAGGATAATGACGCTGACACTGGGGGTACAGGATAATGGCACTGACACTGGGGGTACAGGATAATGACAATGACACTGGGGGTACAGGATAATGACACTGACACTGGGAGTACAGGATAATGACACTGACACTGGGGGTGCAGGATAATGACACTGGGGGTACAGGATAATGACACTGGGGTACAGGATAATGACACTGGGGTACAGGATAATGACGCTGACACTGGGGGGACAGGATAATGACGCTGACACTGGGGGTACAGGATAATGACACTGACACTGGGGGTACAGGATAATGACACTGGGGGTACAGGATAATGACACTGGGGTACAGGATAATGACACTGGGGTACAGGATAATGACACTGGAGGTACAGGATAATGACACTGGGGTACAGGATAATGACACTGGGGTACAGGATAATGACACTGACACTGGGGGTACAGGATAATGACACTGACACTGGGGGTACAGGATAATGACACTGGGGGTACAGGATAATGACACTGGGGGTACAGGATAATGACACTGACACTGGGGGTACAGGATAATGACACTGGGGGTACAGGATAATGACACTGGGGGTACAGGATAATGACGCTGACACTGGGGGTACAGGATAATGACACTGACACTGGGGGTACAGGATAATGACACTGGGGGTACAGGATAATGACGCTGACACTGGGGGTACAGGATAATGACACTGACACTGGGGGTACAGGATAATGACACTGACACTCGGGGTACAGGATAATGACACTGACACTGGGAGTACAGGATAATGACACTGACACTGGGGGTACAGGATAATGACACTGACACTGGGGGTACAGGATAATGACACTGGGGGTACAGGATAATGACGCTGACACTGGGGGTACAGGATAATGACACTGACACTGGGGGTACAGGATAATGACACTGACACTGGGAGTACAGGATAATGACACTGACACTGGGGGTACAGGATAATGACACTGGGGGTACAGGATAATGACACTGACACTGGGGGTACAGGATAATGACACTGGGGTACAGGATAATGACACTGACACTGGAGGTACAGGATAATGACACTGACACTGGGGGTACAGGATAATGACACTGACACTGGGGGTACAGGATAATGACACTGGGGGTACAGGATAATGACACTGGGGGTACAGGATAATGACACTGACACTGGGGTACAGAATAATGACACTGACACTGGGGGTACAGGATAATGACACTGTCACTGGGAGTACAGGATAATGACACTGACACTGGGGGTACAGGATAATGACACTTGGGGTACAGGATAATGACACTGACACCGGGGGTACAGGATAATGACACTGGGGGTACAGGATAATGACGCTGACACTGGGGGTACAGGATAATGACACTGACACTCAGGATACAGGATAATGACACTGACACTGGGGGTACAGGATAATGACACTGGGGGTACAGGATAATGACACTGGGGGTACAGGATAATGACACTGGGGGTACAGGATAATGACACTGACACTGGGGGTACAGGATAATGACACTGGGGGTACAGGATAATGACACTGGGGGTACAGGATAATGACACTGACACTGGGGGTACAGGATAATGACACTGGGGGTACAGGATAATGACACTGGGGGTACAGGATAATGACACTGGGGGTACAGGATAATGACACTGAGGATACAGGATAATGACACTGGAGGTACAGGATAATTAAACTGACACCGGGGGATACAGGATAATGACACTTGATACTCGGTTCTTTTCCTCAGCACCCAGCTTTCCCATGATATCAGAGAAGGAAAGTGCAGAAGATGGATATCAGGACATAGGAAAGCTGGGTGATGAGGAAGAGAGCCTCTATCTCTCAGCTCAGCACTCAGCTTTCCCAATCCCATTCCATGCTGTGACTGCTGCTATCCCTCTTTCCCTAATCCCTACTGATATATAGTTACTGTGTGGACTTCACTCACCTCACGCAGCAGGGACTGGAGCATGCACCCTGCACCCCCAAATCATACATACCCTGCACCCCCAAATCACACACACCCAGCACCCCCAAATCACACACACCCAGCACCCCCAAATCACACACACCCTGCAGGTCAGGACCGCACCCTCCAGGTCAAGACCGCCCCCTTCAGGTCAGGACCGACCCCTCCAGGTCAGGACTCACCCCTCCAGGTCAGGACTCACCCCTCCAGGTCAGGACCACCCCCTCCAGGTCAGGACCGCCCCTCCAGGTCAGGACTACCCCCTCCAGGTGAGGACCACCCGCTCCAGGCCAGGACTGACCCCTCCAGGTCAAGACCACCCCCTCTAGGCCAGGACTGACCCCTCCAGGTCAAAACCACCCCCTCGAGGTCAGGATTGACCTCTCCAGGTCAGGACCACCCCCTACAGGTTAGGACCGACCCCTCCAGGTCAGGACCACCCCCTACAGGTCAGTACCACCCCATCTGGGTCAAGACCGCCCCCTCCAGGTCAGGACCACCCCCCCTCCAGGTCAGGACCATCCCCTCCAGGTCAGGACCACGCCCTCTAGGTCAGGACCACCCCACCCAGGTCAGGACCACCCCCTCCAGGTCAGGACCACCCCATCTGGGTCAAGACCGCCCCCTCCAGGTCAGGACCACCCCCTCCAGGTCAGGACCACCCCCTCTAGGTCAGGACCACCCCATCCAGGTCAGGACCGACCCCTCCAGGTCAGGACCACCCCCTCCAGGTCAGTACCACCCCATCTGGGTCAAGATCGCCCCCTCCAGGTCAGGACCACCCCTTCCAGGTCAAAACCACCCCCTCCAGGTCAGGATTGACCTCTCCAGGTCAGGACCACCCCCTACAGGTTAGGACCGACCCCTCCAGGTCAGGACCACCCCCTCCAGGTCAGGACCACCCCATCTGGGTCAAGACCGCCCCCTCCAGGTCAGGACCACCCCATCTAGGTCAGGACCACCCCATCTAGGTCAGGACCACCCCATCCAGGTCAGGAACGACCCCTCCAGGTCAGGACCACCCCCTCCAGGTCAGAACCACCCCCTCCAGGTGAGGACCACCCCCTCCAGGCCAAAACTGACCCCTCCAGGTCAGGACCGCCCCTCCAGGTCAGGACTCACCCCTCTGCCCTCTGTAGCTACTGGCGCTGTCATAATCTGGCTGCTTACAGTATCATCACCTGCTGCGGCGTCCCGATGGTCTAAGGAGCCGCGGATACAGGGGGGGGGGGGGCTGCTGTGGACAGCTTGGATTGAAGACAAGGTTGGTGCCTACCGGGGGTTTCCCGCTACCCCGGCACATGGGCCGTGATTAACAATTTTTGGACACAATAATAATCATATTTAATTTTATATAGCGCCATTAAATCCACAGTTTTACATATATCAGGCCAACATCACTGTCCCCATTCGGGCTCACAATCTAAGGTCCATATCAGTCTTTTGAGTCTCAGAGGAAACCCACATAAACATGGGGAGAACATACAAACTCCTGACAGATGTTGTTCTTGATGGAATCTGAACCCAGGACCCCAGCGCTGGAAAGCAGCAATGCTAACTACTGAGCCACCGTTCCTCCCTGTATATAGTACAGTGCTAACCACTGAACCACCGTGCCTCCCTATATATAGTACAGTGTTAACCACTGAGCCACCTTCCCTCCCAATATATAGTACAGTGCTAACCACTGAGCCACCTTCCTTCCCTATATATTGTACAGTGCTCACCACTGAGCCACCTTTCTTCCCCATATATAGTACAGTGCTAACCACTGAGCCACCGTGCCTCCCTATATATAGTACAGTGCTAACCACTGAGCCACCATGACTCTCGATATAAAGTACACTGCTACCCACTGAGCCACCGTGCCTCCCTATAAATAGTATAGTGCTGACTACTGAGATACCGTGCCTCCCTGTATATAGTACAGTGCTAACCACTGAGCCACTGTGCTGTTCTATATATAGTACAGAGCTGACCACTGAGCCAATGTGCTGTTCTATATATAGTACAGGGCTGACCACTGAGCCATCGTGCCTCTCTATATATCAGCTGCTCCTCTTCGCAGGATTTGGGGGCTGCACTTATGTTCCTGATCCTGGGGTTTCTGTGGCTTTTGGGCACCGCAGCTGATGGAAGGTCATTTGTTTCTTTACATAGGACTGCAGATATTGAAGCTCTGAAGACAAGCGCCTGCTCTCCTCCTGAATCTTCCCAGTTTCTTCTTGTCTTTACTACTTACAGATGTTTCTGGGCTTAAGGGCCTGATTTTGGCACTGAGCCGCTCTATTATTTCCAGCGGCCACCTGCAGCCGCAGCAGAGACTGCGCAGAGCCTGAGCGGGGGCTTCAGCAGGGGCTTCAGCGGGGGCAGATCATTATACATGAGGCCAGAACCAAACAATCAGCAAATCTGATGTCACCCGAGGGAAAGAAAGGCTCAAGAGCTCAGCATTCAGCCCCAGTCAATCACCCACCTGAGCACTGCAGCGGCTTTGTCCTGGGAAACAAATACTGCACAAAGGTTACATGTATACAACCGCCAAGAAGAAGGAGAAAACAGCCCCACTTCAGAAAACCTCCAGAAAAAGCAAAGGTTCTCCAAAGAGATTCCAGGCACTATCATCAATGGCACAAGAATGCAACCGAAAACTGGAAATCAGCTTATAATGTACAAGGAAGTATAGAGACTATAATAGTACTATAATACTGCCCCTATATACTACTATAACACTGCCCCTATATACAACTACTATAACACTGCCCCTATATACAACTACTATAACACTGCCCCTATATACAACTACTATAACACTGCCCCTATATACAACTACTATACCACTGCCCTTATATACAACTATTATAATACTGCCCCTATGTACAAAAATATAACTACTATAATACTGCCCCCTATGTACAAGAATATAACTACTATAATACTGCTCCTATGTACAAGAATATAACTGCTATAATTCTGCCCCTATGTACAAGAATATAACTACTATAATATTGCTGCTATGTACCAGAATTTATCGACTATAATACTGCCCCTATATACAAGAATATAACTACTATAATACTGCTCCTATGTACAAGAATATAACTGCTATAATACTGCCCCTATGTACAAGAATATAACTACTATAATATTGCTGCTATGTACCAGAATTTATCGATTATAATACTGCCCCTATATACAAGAATATAACTCCTATAATACTGCCCCTAAGTACAAGAATATAACTACTATAATACTGCTCCTATATACAAGAATATAACTACTATAATACTGCCCCTATGTACAAGAATATAACTACTATAATACTGCCCCTATGTACAAGAGTATAACTACTATAATACTGCCCCTATGTACAAGAATATAACTACTATAATACTGCTCCTATGTACAAGAATATAACTACTATAATACTGCTGCTATGTACCAGAATTTATCGACTATAATACTGCCCCTATATACAAGAATATAACTACTATAATACTGCTCCCTATGTACAAGAATATAACTACTATAATACTGCCCCTATGTACAAGAATATAACTACTATAATACTGCTCCCTATGTACAAGAATATAACTACTATAATACTGCCCCTATATACAAGAATATAACTACTATAATACTGCCCCTATGTACAAGAATATAACTTCTATAATACTGTCCCTATGTACAAGAATATAACTACTATAATATTGCTGCTATGTACCAGAATTTATCGACTATAATACTGCCCCTATATACAAGAATATAACTACTATAATACTGCTCCCTATGTACAAGAATATAACTACTATAATACTGCCCCTATGTACAAGAATATAACTACTATAATACTGCTCCTATATACAAGAATATAACTACTATAATACTGCTCCTATGTACAAGACTATAACTACTATAATACTGCCCCTATATACAAGAATATAACTACTATAATACTGTTCCCTATGTACAAGAATATAACTACTATAATACTGCTCCCTATGTACAAGAATATAACTACTATAATACTGCCCCTATATACAAGAATATAACTACTATAATACTGCTCCCTATGTACAAGAATATAACTACTATAATACTGCCCCTATGTACAAAAATATAACTACTATAATACTGCTCCCTATGTACAAGAATATAACTACTATAATACTGCCCCTATATACAAGAATATAACTACTATAATACTGTTCCCTATGTACAAGAATATAACTACTATAATACTGCCCCTATGTACAAGAATATAACTTCTATAATACTGTCCCTATGTACAAGAATATAACTACTATAATATTGCTGCTATGTACCAGAATTTATCGACTATAATACTGCCCCTATATACAAGAATATAACTACTATAATACTGCTCCCTATGTACAAGAATATAACTACTATAATACTGCCCCTATGTACAAGAATATAACTACTATAATACTGCTCCTATGTACAAGAATATAACTACTATAATACTGCTCCTATGTACAAGAATATAACTACTATAATATTGCTGCTATGTACCAGAATTTATCGACTATAATACTGCCCCTATATACAAGAATATAACTACTATAATACTGCTCCCTATGTACAAGAATATAACTACTATAATACTGCCCCTATGTGCAAGAAAATAACTACTATAATGCTGCCCCTATGTACAAGAATATACCTACTATAATACTGCTCCTATATACAATAATATAGCTACTATAATACTGCCCCTATGTACAAGAATATAACTGCTATAATACTGCCCCCATGTACAAGAATATAACTACTATAATACTGCCCCTATGTACAAGAATATAACTACTATAATACTGCCCCTATGTACAAGAATATAACTGCTATAATACTGCCCCCATGTACAAGAATATAACTACTATAATACTGCCCCTATGTACAAGAATATAACTACTATAATACTGCCCCCTATGTACAAGAATATACCTACTATAATACTGCTCCTATATACAAGAATATAACTACTATAATACTGCCCCTATGTACAAGAATATAACTACTATAATGCTGCCCCTATGTACAAGAATATAACTACTATAATACTGCCCCTATGTACAAGAATATAAGTGCTATAATACTGGCCCCTATGTACAAGAATATACCTACTATAATACTGCTCCTATATACGAGAATATAGCTACTATAATACTGCCCCTATGTACAAGAATATAACTACTATAATACTGCCCCTATGTACAAGAATATAAGTGCTGTAATACTGCCCCCTATGTACAATAATATAACTACTATAATACTGCCCCCTATATACAACTACTATAACACTGCCCTTAGATACAACTATTATAATACTTCCCCTATGTACAAGAATATAACTACTATAATACTGCCCCCTATGTACCAGAATATAACTACTATAATACTGCCCCTATGTACAAGAATATAACTACTATTATACTGCTCCTATGTACAAGAATATAACTACTATAATACTGCCCCTATGTACAAGAATATAACTACTATAATACTGCCCCCTATGTACAAGAATATAACTACTATAATACTGCCCCTATGTACAAGAATATAGCTACTATAATACTGCCCCTATGTACAAGAATATAACTACTATAATACTACCCCCTATGTACAAGAATATAACTACTATAATACTGCCCCCTATGTACAGGAATATAACTACTATAATACTGCCCCGATGTACAAGAATATAACTACTATAATACTGCTCCTATGTACAAGAATATAACTACTATAATACTGCCACCTACGTACAAGAATATAACTACTATAATACTGCCCCCTATGTACAGGAATATAACTACTATAATACTACCCCCTATGTACAGGAATATAACTACTATAATACTGCCCCCTATGTACAAGAATATAACTACTATAATACTGCCCCCTATGTACCAGAATGTATCGGCTATAATACTGTGTTTATGTGAGTAATATAACTTCTATGATATTTGTAGACCCTGATTACTGTTCTATTGCAGCGGAGTCCTCCTTAGTGTGATCTGGGCTGCAGATGGCTATTGATGCAGGTAAGTGGTGACCCGGCACAAGGCTGTGACCGCTCTCGGCTGTATTTTGCGGATGTGACTTGTCGGAGGTCTGATCGGAGCAGATAGTGACGTTCCTATTGGCTTTCCCGGCGGCTGGAGCTCGCGCAGTCTTACACTTGTCATCCAAACTCTCATCGCTGTAACAGATGTATGAGTTCTGTGCAGCTGGGACAGGTAACTTTACTCTCTGACATTTTCTTCTGGCAATTGGAAATAACTGAATGAATGAATGAACGAATGAATGAAGACTGGAATTAATGGAATGGAAACTAAATCCTGGGAAATGACTGTTTAGTAAAGATCACAGTTATTAGTGGAATGATACATCACATTATGCAATGTCTATTGTAACAGTGTTTCCAAGAAAATGATACAAAGTCTTACTCCTCCCGGGTGTCTGCTCATTCAGAGAGCCAGTTGGTAAATTCTCCGCCCATGCTGTGCCACTAGCTCCGCCCATGAGGAACATGGTGAAATGTATTTTGTATGGGGATTCCTGGACATTTCCATCTGAAGTCACCAAGGTTCCTGTGAACAATCCCTCCTTTGTATCCATTCTTATCTTACATTCCATTATTACTGCATCTACATCGGAGCCTGAGCGCACAAATAAAAGTGCCATATAGTGCTGATGTAATACTAGTCATATGTAATTTAATAGCCAAGTTTTTACATTTTTTTTGCACAAATTATTAAACTGTTTTCACCAGAAATCTTTCTTGGTATTGGGAGGGGCAGGAGTGAGCCCCTGCTATGCGGTGTCAGAGGCTCGTACCGCGTGTCCGCACCGTCCAGCCCGTCCAGCGGAGTCACATCTTCACAAGACCACAGAATTAGGTGACGTTCACACGTCCAGTAATCGTCCAGTAGATCAGATCCTGCAGTGATCTCTTTTGCAAACACAACTTTCTTTTCTGTTTTGAAAAAATAGATTGTTGCAGGATCCGTTTTTTTAACATTGGAATCTATAGAGAACGGATCCGTTACCTGATTCCTATTTATCTTCGATTTGTAATGGATCCTAAAAGAAGAAAACAGATCCTTCACAAATGCAAGAAAAATGGATGATAAATAGTGATCAGTTACTGGATCCGTTTTCCATAGATTCCAATGTTATAAAAAAAATTCTATGACACATTTGTGTTCTGTAACTCCAACAAAAAAGGATCCTGCAAAAATCATTTTTTCCACAATGGACAAAGTTGTGTTTGCAGATGGGAGATTACTGCTGGATCCGTTCTTACGATGACTGGAGGTGTGAACTGCGCTGTACCGGGAACCTGAGGGCACGTGCAGGTCCGGATGACGATTACTGGAGGTGTGAACTGCGCTGTACCGGGAACCAGAGGGCACATACAGGTGCGGATGACGATTACTGGAGGTGTGAACTGCGCTGTACCGGGAACCAGAGGGCACATACAGGTCCGGAGGACGATTACTGGAGGTGTGAACTGCGCTGTACCGGGAACCAGAGGGCACATACAGGTGCGGATGATGATTACTGGAGGTGTGAACTGCGCTGTACCGGGAACCAGAGGGCACATACAGGTCCGGATGACGATTACTGGAGGTGTGAACTGCGCTGTACCGGGAACCAGAGGGCACATACAGGTCCGGAGGACGATTACTGGAGGTGTGAACTGCGCTGTACCGGGAACCAGAGGGCACATACAGGTGCGGATGATGATTACTGGAGGTGTGAACTGCGCTGTACCGGGAACCAGAGGGCACATACAGGTGCGGATGATGATTACTGGAGGTGTGAACTGCGCCGTACCGGGAACCAGAGGACACATACAGGTGCGGATGACTATTACTGGAGGTGTGAACTGCGCTGTACCGGGAACCAGAGGGCACATACAGGTCCGGATGATGATTACTGGAGGTGTGAACTGCGCTGTACTGGGAACCAGAGGACACATACAGGTGCGGATGACTATTACTGGAGGTGTGAACTGCGCTGTACCGGGAACCAGAGGGCACATACAGGTCCGGATGATGATTACTGGAGGTGTGAACTGCGCTGTACCGGGAACCAGAGGGCACATA
The DNA here is from genome assembly GCF_048569485.1 of Anomaloglossus baeobatrachus. Classification (NCBI taxonomy): domain Eukaryota; kingdom Metazoa; phylum Chordata; class Amphibia; order Anura; family Aromobatidae; genus Anomaloglossus; species Anomaloglossus baeobatrachus. The sequence continues at coordinate 8,931,756 of NC_134357.1, read as the reverse complement.
CAGGTCCGGATGACGATTACTGGAGGTGTGAACTGTGCTGTACCGGGAACCAGAGGGCACATACAGGTGCGGATGACGATTACTGGAGGTGTGAACTGCGCTGTACCGGGAACCAGAGGGCACATACAGGTGCGGATGATGATTACTGGAGGTGTGAACTGCGCTGTACCGGGAACCAGAGGACACATACAGGTGCGGATGACTATTACTGGAGGTGTGAACTGCGCTGTACCGGGAACCAGAGGGCACATACAGGTGCGGATGACGATTACTGGAGGTGTGAACTGCGCTGTACCGGGAACCAGAGGGCACATACAGGTGCGGATGACGATTACTGGAGGTGTGAACTGCGCTGTACCGGGAACCAGAGGGCACATACAGGTCCGGATGATGATTACTGGAGGTGTGAACTGCGCTGTACCGGGAACCAGAGGGCACATACAGGTCCGGATGACGATTACTGGAGGTGTGAACTGCGCTGTACCGGGAACCAGAGGGCACATACAGGTGCGGATGACGATTACTGGAGGTGTGAACTGCGCTGTACCGGGAACCAGAGGGCACATACAGGTGCGGATGACGATTACTGGAGGTGTGAACTGCGCTGTACCGGGAACCAGAGGGCACATACAGGTGCGGATGACGATTACTGGAGGTGTGAACTGCGCTGTACCGGGAACCAGAGGGCACATACAGGTCCGGATGACGATTACTGGAGGTGTGAACTGCGCTGTACCGGGAACCAGAGGGCACATACAGGTCCGGATGACTATTACTGGAGGTGTGAACTGCGCTGTACCGGGAACCAGAGGACACATACAGGTGCGGATGACTATTACTGGAGGTGTGAACTGCGCTGTACCGGGAACCAGAGGGCACATACAGGTGCGGATGACGATTACTGGAGGTGTGAACTGCGCTGTACCGGGAACCAGAGGGCACATACAGGTCCGGATGACGATTACTGGAGGTGTGAACTGCGCTGTACCGGGAACCAGAGGGCACATACAGGTCCGGATGACTATTACTGGAGGTGTGAACTGCGCTGTACCGGGAACCAGAGGACACATACAGGTCCGGAGGACGATTACTGGAGGTGTGAACTGCGCTGTACCGGGAACCAGAGGGCACATACAGGTGCGGATGATGATTACTGGAGGTGTGAACTGCGCTGTACCGGGAACCAGAGGACACATACAGGTGCGGATGACTATTACTGGAGGTGTGAACTGCGCTGTACCGGGAACCAGAGGGCACATACAGGTGCGGATGACGATTACTGGAGGTGTGAACTGCGCTGTACCGGGAACCAGAGGGCACATACAGGTGCGGATGATGATTACTGGAGGTGTGAACTGCGCTGTACCGGGAACCAGAGGGCACATACAGGTCCGGATGACGATTACTGGAGGTGTGAACTGCGCTGTACCGGGACCCAGAGGATACATACAGGTCCGGATGATGATTACTGGAGGTGTGAACTGCGCTGTACCGGGAACCAGAGGGCACATACAGGTCCGGATGATGATTACTGGAGGTGTGAACTGCGCTGTACCGGGAACCAGAGGGCACATACAGGTCCGGAGGACGATTACTGGAGGTGTGAACTGCGCTGTACCGGGAACCAGAGGGCACATACAGGTCCGGATGATGATTACTGGAGGTGTGAACTGCGCTGTACCGGGAACCAGAGGGCACATACAGGTCCGGAGGACGATTACTGGAGGTGTGAACTGCGCTGTACCGGGAACCAGAGGGCACATACAGGTCCGGAGGACGATTACTGGAGGTGTGAACTGCGCTGTACCGGGAACCAGAGGGCACATACAGGTCCGGATGATGATTACTGGAGGTGTGAACTGCGCTGTACCGGGAACCAGAGGGCACATACAGGTCCGGATGACGATTACTGGAGGTGTGAACTGCGCTGTACCGGGAACCAGAGGGCACATACAGGTCCGGATGACGATTACTGGAGGTGTGAACTGCGCTGTACCGGGAACCAGAGGGCACATACAGGTCCGGATGACGATTACTGGAGGTGTGAACTGCGCTGTACCGGGAACCAGAGGACACATACAGGTCCGGATGATGATTACTGGAGGTGTGAACTGCGCTGTACCGGGAACCAGAGGGCACATACAGGTGCGGATGATGATTACTGGAGGTGTGAACTGCGCTGTACCGGGAACCAGAGGGCACATACAGGTCCGGATGACGATTACTGGAGGTGTGAACTGCGCTGTACCGGGAACCAGAGGGCACATACAGGTCCGGATGATGATTACTGGAGGTGTGAACTGCGCTGTACCGGGAACCAGAGGACACATACAGGTCCGGATGACGATTACTGGAGGTGTGAACTGCGCTGTACCGGGAACCAGAGGACACATACAGGTCCGGATGATGATTACTGGAGGTGTGAACTGCGCTGTACCGGGAACCAGAGGGCACATACAGGTCCGGATGATGATTACTAGAGGTGTGAACTGCGCTGTACCGGGAACCAGAGGGCACATACAGGTCCGGATGACGATTACTGGAGGTGTGAACTGCGCTGTACCGGGAACCAGAGGGCACATACAGGTCCGGATGACGATTACTGGAGGTGTGAACTGCGCTGTACCGGGAACCAGAGGGCACATACAGGTCCGGATGACGATTACTGGAGGTGTGAACTGCGCTGTACCGGGAACCAGAGGGCACATACAGGTCCGGATGACGATTACTGGAGATGTGAACTGCGCTGTACCGGGAACCAGAGGGCACATACAGGTGCGGATGACGATTACTGGAGGTGTGAACTGCGCTGTACCGGGAACCAGAGGGCACATACAGGTGCGGATGATGATTACTGGAGGTGTGAACTGCGCTGTACCGGGAACCAGAGGGCACATACAGGTGCGGATGACGATTACTGGAGGTGTGAACTGCGCTGTACCGGGAACCAGAGGGCACATACAGGTGCGGATGACGATTACTGGAGGTGTGAACTGCGCTGTACCGGGAACCAGAGGGCACATACAGGTGCGGATGACGATTACTGGAGATGTGAACTGCGCTGTACCGGGAACCAGAGGGCACATACAGGTGCGGATGACGATTACTGGAGGTGTGAACTGCGCTGTACCGGGAACCAGAGGGCACATACAGGTGCGGATGACGATTACTGGAGGTGTGAACTGCGCTGTACCGGGAACCAGAGGGCACATACAGGTCCGGATGACGATTACTGGAGGTGTGAACTGCGCTGTACCGGGAACCAGAGGGCACATACAGGTCTGGAGGACGATTACTGGAGGTGTGAACTGCGCTGTACCGGGAACCAGAGGACACATACAGGTCCGGATGACGATTACTGGAGGTGTGAACTGCGCTGTACCGGGAACCAGAGGGCACATACAGGTGCGGATGACGATTACTGGAGGTGTGAACTGCGCTGTACCGGGAACCAGAGGACACATACAGGTCCGGATGATGATTACTGGAGGTGTGAACTGCGCTGTACCGGGAACCAGAGGGCACATACAGGTCCGGATGACGATTACTGGAGATGTGAACTGCGCTGTACCGGGAACCAGAGGGCACATACAGGTGCGGATGACGATTACTGGAGGTGTGAACTGCGCTGTACCGGGAACCAGAGGGCACATACAGGTGCGGATGACTATTACTGGAGGTGTAAACTGCGCTGTACCGGGAACCAGAGGGCACATACAGGTCCGGATGATGATTACTGGAGGTGTGAACTGCGCTGTACCGGGAACCAGAGGGCACATACAGGTGCGGATGACGATTACTGGAGGTGTGAACTGCGCTGTACCGGGAACCAGAGGGCACATACAGGTCCGGATGATGATTACTGGAGGTGTGAACTGCGCCGTACCGGGAACCAGAGGACACATACAGGTGCGGATGACGATTACTGGAGGTGTGAACTGCGCTGTATCAGGAACCAGAGGGCACATACAGGTCCGGATGATGATTACTGGAGGTGTGAACTGCGCCGTACCGGGAACCAGAGGACACATACAGGTGCGGATGACGATTACTGGAGGTGTGAACTGCGCTGTATCAGGAACCAGAGGGCACATACAGGTCCGGATGATGATTACTGGAGGTGTGAACTGCGCTGTACCGGGAACCAGAGGGCACATACAGGTGCGGATGACTATTACTGGAGGTGTAAACTGCGCTGTACCGGGAACCAGAGGGCACATACAGGTCCGGATGATGATTACTGGAGGTGTGAACTGCGCTGTACCGGGAACCAGAGGGCACATACAGGTGCGGATGACGATTACTGGAGGTGTGAACTGCGCTGTACCGGGAACCAGAGGGCACATACAGGTCCGGATGACGATTACTGGAGGTGTGAACTGCGCTGTACCGGGAACCAGAGGGCACATACAGGTGCGGATGACGATTACTGGAGGTGTGAACTGCGCTGTACCGGGAACCAGAGGGCACATACAGGTGCGGATGACGATTACTGGAGGTGTGAACTGCGCTGTACCGGGAACCAGAGGACACATACAGGTCCGGATGATGATTACTGGAGGTGTGAACTGCGCTGTACCGGGAACCAGAGGGCACATACAGGTCCGGATGACGATTACTGGAGGTGTGAACTGCGCTGTACTGGGAACCAGAGGACACATACAGGTGCGGATGACGATTACTGGAGGTGTGAACTGCGCTGTACTGGGAACCAGAGGACACATACAGGTGCGGATGACGATTACTGGAGGTGTGAACTGCGCTGTACCGGGAACCAGAGGGCACATACAGGTGCGGATGATGATTACTGGAGATGTGAACTGCGCTGTACCGGGAACCAGAGGGCACATACAGGTCCGGATGACTATTACTGGAGGTGTGAACTGCGCTGTACCGGGAACCAGAGGGCACATACAGGTCCGGATGATGATTACTGGAGGTGTGAACTGCGCTGTACCGGGAACCAGAGGGCACATACAGGTCCGGATGACTATTACTGGAGGTGTGAACTGCGCTGTACCGGTAACCAGAGGGCACATACAGGTCCGGATGACAATTACTGGAGGTGTGAACTGCGCTGTACCGGGAACCAGAGGGCACATACAGGTGCGGAGGACGATTACTGGAGGTGTGAACTGCGCTGTACCGGGAACCAGAGGGCACATACAGGTGCGGAGGACGATTACTGGAGGTGTGAACTGCGCTGTACCGGGAACCAGAGGGCACATACAGGTGCGGATGACGATTACTGGAGGTGTGAACTGCGCTGTATCGGGAACCAGAGGGAACATACAGGTCCGGAGGACGATTACTGGAGGTGTGAACTGCGCTGTACCGGGAACCAGAGGACACATACAGGTGCGGATGATGATTACTGGAGGTGTGAACTGCGCTGTACCGGGAGCCAGAGGGCACATACAGGTTCGGATGATGATTACTGGAGGTGTGAACTGCGCTGTACCGGGAACCAGAGGGCACATACAGGTCCGGATGACGATTACTGGAGGTGTGAACTGCGCTGTACCGGGAACCAGAGGGCACATACAGGTGCGGATGACGATTACTGGAGGTGTGAACTGCGCTGTACCGGGAACCAGAGGACACATACAGGTGCGGAGGACGATTACTGGAGGTGTGAACTGCGCTGTATCAGGAACCAGAGGGCACATACAGGTCTGGATGACGATTACTGGAGGTGTGAACTGCGCTGTACCGGGAACCAGAGGACACATACAGGTGCGGAGGACGATTACTGGAGGTGTGAACTGCGCTGTACCGGGAACCAGAGGACACATACAGGTCCGGAGGACGATTACTGGAGGTGTGAACTGCGCTGTACCGGGCACCAGAGGGCACATACAGGTCCGGAGGACGATTACTGGAGGTGTGAACTGCGCTGTACCGGGAACCAGAGGACACATACAGGTCCGGAGGACGATTACTGGAGGTGTGAACTGCGCCGTACCGGGAACCAGAGGACACATACAGGTGCGGATGACGATTACTGGAGGTGTGAACTGCGCTGTACCGGGAACCAGAGGCCACATACAGGTGCGGATGACGATTACTGGAGGTGTGAACTGCTCTGTACCGGGAACCAGAGGGCACATACAGGTCCGGATGACGATTACTGGAGGTGTGAACTGCGCTGTACCGGGAACCAGAGGGCACATACAGGTCCGGATGATGATTACTGGAGGTGTGAACTGCGCTGTACCGGGAACCAGAGGGCACATACAGGTCCGGATGATGATTACTGGAGGTGTGAACTGCGCTGTACCGGGAACCAGAGGGCACATACAGGTGCGGATGACGATTACTGGAGGTGTGAACTGCGCTGTACCGGGAACCAGAGGGCACATACAGGTGCGGATGACTATTACTGGAGGTGTGAACTGCGCTGTACCGGGAACCAGAGGGCACATACAGGTGCGGATGATGATTACTGGAGGTGTGAACTGTGCTGTACCGGGAACCAGAGGATACATACAGGTGCGGAGGACGATTACTGGAGGTGTGAACTGCGCTGTACCGGGAACCAGAGGGCACATACAGGTCCGGATGACGATTACTGGAGGTGTGAACTGCGCTGTACCGGGAACCAGAGGGCACATACAGGTGCGGATGACGATTACTGGGGGTGTGAACTGCGCTGTACCGGGAACCAGAGGACACATACAGGTCCGGATGATGATTACTGGAGGTGTGAACTGCGCTGTATCAGGAACCAGAGGGCACATACAGGTGCGGATGATGATTACTGGAGGTGTGAACTGCGCTGTACCGGGAACCAGAGGGCACATACAGGTGCGGATGATGATTACTGGAGGTGTGAACTGCGCTGTACCGGGAACCAGAGGGCACATACAGGTGCGGATGATGATTACTGGAGGTGTGAACTGCGCTGTACCGGGAACCAGAGGGCACATACAGGTCCGGATGACGATTACTGGAGGTGTGAACTGCGCTGTACCGGGAACCAGAGGGCACATACAGGTCCGGATGACGATTACTGGAGGTGTGAACTGCGCTGTACCGGGAACCAGAGGGCACATACAGGTGCGGATGACGATTACTGGAGGTGTGAACTGCGCTGTACCGGGAACCAGAGGGCACATACAGGTCCGGATGATGATTACTGGAGGTGTGAACTGCGCTGTACCGGGAACCAGAGGGCACATACAGGTGCGGATGACTATTACTGGAGGTGTGAACTGCGCTGTACCGGGAACCAGAGGGCACATACAGGTGCGGATGACGATTACTGGAGGTGTGAACTGCGCTGTACCGGGAACCAGAGGGCACATACAGGTCCGGATGACGATTACTGGAGGTGTGAACTGCGCTGTACCGGGAACCAGAGGGCACATACAGGTCCGGATGACGATTACTGGAGGTGTGAACTGCGCTGTACCGGGAACCAGAGGGCACATACAGGTCCGGATGACGATTACTGGAGGTGTGAACTGCGCTGTACCGGGAACCAGAGGACACATACAGGTCCGGAGGACGATTACTGGAGGTGTGAACTGCGCTGTACCGGGAACCAGAGGGCACATACAGGTCCGGATGACGATTACTGGAGGTGTGAACTGCGCTGTACCGGGAACCAGAGGACACATACAGGTCCGGATGACGATTACTGGAGGTGTGAACTGTGCTGTACCGGGAACCAGAGGGCACATACAGGTCCGGATGATGATTACGGGAGGTGTGAACTGCGCTGTACCGGGAACCAGAGGGCACATACAGGTCCGGATGACGATTACTGGAGGTGTGAACTGCGCTGTACCGGGAACCAGAGGGCACATACAGGTGCGGATGATGATTACTGGAGGTGTGAACTGCGCTGTACCGGGAACCAGAGGATACATACAGGTCCGGAGGACGATTACTGGAGGTGTGAACTGCGCTGTACCGGGAACCAGAGGACACATACAGGTGCGGATGACTATTACTGGAGGTGTGAACTGCGCTGTACCGGGAACCAGAGGGCACATACAGGTGCGGATGACGATTACTGGAGGTGTGAACTGCGCTGTACCGGGAACCAGAGGGCACATACAGGTGCGGAGGACGATTACTGGAGGTGTGAACTGCGCTGTATCGGGAACCAGAGGGCACATACAGGTGCGGAGGACGATTACTGGAGGTGTGAACTGCGCTGTACCGGGAACCAGAGGGCACATACAGGTGCGGATGATGATTACTGGAGGTGTGAACTGCGCTGTACCGGGAACCAGAGGGCACATACAGGTCCGGATGACGATTACTGGAGGTGTGAACTGCGCTGTACCGGGAACCAGAGGGCACATACAGGTGCGGATGATGATTACTGGAGGTGTGAACTGCGCTGTACCGGGAACCAGAGGACACATACAGGTGCGGATGACGATTACTGGAGGTGTGAACTGCGCTGTACCGGGAACCAGAGGGCACATACAGGTCCGGATGATGATTACTGGAGGTGTGAACTGCGCTGTACCGGGAACCAGAGGGAACATACAGGTCCGGATGACTATTACTGGAGGTGTGAACTGCGCTGTACCGGGAACCAGAGGGCACATACCGGTGCGGAGGACGATTACTGGAGGTGTGAACTGCGCTGTACCGGGAACCAGAGGGCACATACAGATCCGGATGATGATTACTGGAGGTGTGAACTGCGCTGTACCGGGAACCAGAGGGCACATACAGGTGCGGATGACGATTACTGGAGGTGTGAACTGCGCTGTACCGGGAACCAGAGGGCACATACAGGTGCGGATGACGATTACTGGAGGTGTGAACTGCGCTGTACAGGGGAACCAGAGGGCACATACAGGTCCGGATGACTATTACTGGAGGTGTGAACTGCGCTGTACCGGGAACCAGAGGGCACATACAGGTGCGGATGACGATTACTGGAGGTGTGAACTGCGCTGTACCGGGAACCAGAGGCCACATACAGGTCCGGATGACGATTACTGCAGGTGTGAACTGCGCTGTACCGGGAACCAGAGGGCACATACAGGTGCGGATGACGATTACTGGAGGTGTGAACTGCGCTGTACCGGGAACCAGAGGGCACATACAGGTGCGGATGATGATTACTGGAGGTGTGAACTGCGCTGTACCGGGAACCAGAGGGCACATACAGGTCCGGATGACGATTACTGGAGGTGTGAACTGCGCTGTACCGGGAACCAGAGGACACATACAGGTGCGGATGATGATTACTGGAGGTGTGAACTGCGCTGTACCAGGAACCAGAGGGCACATACAGGTCCGGATGATGATTACTGGAGGTGTGAACTGCGCTGTACCGGGAACCAGAGGGCACATACAGGTGCGGATGACGATTACTGGAGGTGTGAACTGTGCTGTACCGGGAACCAGAGGGCACATACAGGTGCGGATGACAATTACTGGAGGTGTGAACTGCGCTGTACCGGGAACCAGAGGGCACATACAGGTGCGGAGGACGATTACTGGAGGTGTGAACTGCGCTGTACCGGGAACCAGAGGGCACATACAGGTCCGGATGATGATTACTGGAGGTGTGAACTGCGCTGTACCGGGAACCAGAGGGCACATACAGGTCCGGAGGACGATTACTGGAGGTGTGAACTGCGCTGTACCGGGAACCAGAGGGCACATACAGGTCCGGATGACGATTACTGGAGGTGTGAACTGCGCTGTACCGGGAACCAGAGGGCACATACAGGTCCGGATGACGATTACTGGAGGTATGAACTGCGCTGTACCGGGAACCAGAGGGCACATACAGGTCCGGATGACGATTACTGCAGGTGTGAACTGCGCTGTACCGGGAACCAGAGGGCACATACAGGTCCGGATGATGATTACTGGAGGTGTGAACTGCGCTGTACCGGGAACCAGAGGGCACATACAGGTCCGGAGGACGATTACTGGAGGTGTGAACTGCGCTGTACCGGGAACCAGAGGACACATACAGGTCCAGATGATGATTACTGGAGGTGTGAACTGCGCTGTACCGGGAACCAGAGGGCACATACAGGTCCGGATGATGATTACTGGAGGTGTGAACTGCGCTGTACCGGGAACCAGAGGGCACATACAGGTGCGGATGATGATTACTGGAGGTGTGAACTGCGCTGTACAGGGGAACCAGAGGGCACATACAGGTGCGGATGACGATTACTGGAGGTATGAACTGCGCTGTATCGGGAACCAGAGGGCACATACAGGTCCGGATGACGATTACTGGAGGTGTGAACTGCGCTGTACCGGGAACCAGAGGGCACATACAGGTCCGGATGATGATTACTGGAGGTGTGAACTGCGCTGTACTGGGAACCAGAGGACACATACAGGTGCGGATGACGATTACTGGAGGTATGAACTGCGCTGTATCGGGAACCAGAGGGCACATACAGGTGCGGATGACGATTACTGGAGTTATGAACTGCGCTGTACCGGGAACCAGAGGGCACATACAGGTCCGGAGGACGATTACTGGAGGTATGAACTGCGCTGTACCGGGAACCAGAGGGCACATACAGGTCCGGAGGACGATTACTGGAGGTGTGAACTGCGCTGTACCGGGAACCAGAGAGCACATACAGGTCCGGAGGACGATTACTGGAGGTGTGAACTGCGCTGTACCGGGAACCAGAGGGCACATACAGGTCCGGAGGACGATTACAGGAGGTGTGAACTGCGCTGTACCGGGAACCAGAGGGCACATACAGGTCCGGAGGACGATTACTGGAGGTGTGAACTGCGCTGTACCGGGAACCAGAGAGCACATACAGGTCCGGAGGACGATTACTGGAGGTGTGAACTGCGCTGTACCGGGAACCAGAGAGCACATACAGGTCCGGAGGACGATTACAGGAGGTGTGAACTGCGCTGTACCGGGAACCAGAGGGCACATACAGGTCCGGAGGACGATTACTGGAGGTATGAACTGCGCTGTACCGGGAACCAGAGGGCACATACAGGTGCGGATGATGATTACTGGAGGTGTGAACTGCGCTGTACCGGGAACCAGAGGGCACATACAGGTGCGGATGATGATTACTGGAGGTGTGAACTGCGCTGTACCGGGAACCAGAGGGCACATACAGGTGCGGATGATGATTACTGGAGGTGTGAACTGCGCTGTACCGGGAACCAGAGGGCACATACAGGTCCGGATGACGATTACTGGAGGTGTGAACTGTGCTGTACCGGGAACCAGAGGGCACATACAGGTCCGGATGATGATTACTGGAGGTGTGAACTGCGCTGTACCGGGAACCAGAGGGCACATACAGGTCCGGATGACGATTACTGGAGGTGTGAACTGCGCTGTACCGGGAACCAGAGGGCACATACAGGTCCGGAGGACGATTACTGGAGGTGTGAACTGCGCTGTACCGGGAACCAGAGGGCACATACAGGTCCGGATGATGATTACTGGAGGTGTGAACTGCGCTGTACCGGGAACCAGAGGGCACATACAGGTGCGGATGATGATTACTGGAGGTGTGAACTGCGCTGTACCGGGAACCAGAGGGCACATACAGGTGTGGATGATGATTACTGGAGGTGTGAGCTGCGCTGTACCGGGAACCAGAGGGCACATACAGGTCCGGATGACTATTACTGGAGGTGTGAACTGCGCTGTACCGGGAACCAGAGGGCACATACAGGTCCGGATGACGATTACTGGAGGTGTGAACTGCGCTGTACCGGGAACCAGAGGGCACATACAGGTCCGGATGATGATTACTGGAGGTGTGAACTGCGCTGTACCGGGAACCAGAGGGCACATACAGGTCCGGATGACGATTACTGGAGGTGTGAACTGCGCTGTACCGGGAACCAGAGGGCACATACAGGTGCGGATGACGATTACTGGAGGTGTGAACTGCGCTGTACCGGGAACCAGAGGGCACATACAGGTCCGGATGACGATTACTGGAGGTGTGAACTGCGCTGTACCGGGAACCAGAGGGCACATACAGGTCCGGATGACGATTACTGGAGGTGTGAACTGCGCTGTACCGGGAACCAGAGGACACATACAGGTCCGGATGAT